>NC_041404.2:129073985-129341485 GCF_900747795.2 Erpetoichthys calabaricus | reverse complement strand
CCACCCCCCGAAACACACACACACTCACACCCCACCAATTTCGATCAACATCCACGTGGCATTCTAAGAAATAGTATAAATATAACTCCGCAAGACTCAATCTTATAAATTACATTTTTTTTAAAAAATGTATTTCAGTGTTATAATGGTGTTAATATTTGTTTGCACTCTGCTGCATTCGACATGACTAAGTAGTTAACAAAAGAAGTTAAAAGACATTTTGATTAAACACTTTGCGCATAATTGTATTCTTCGGCTGATTTCCAAAAACAAAAAGGTTATAAACATATTAGGAGACAAGATAAGCCGTTCTGTCAGTTGTGATAAACAAACAAACACATTCGTTTTCTACCAAATCTCAGATGATAATTATTTATCAATTAAAACATGTTATCATGTTTATAGGATCCATGTCTAATTAGGAGTCATTACATTTACTTAATTTGTGTAACTAAACAAGTGAGAGCCGATGAATTTCAAAGACTGCAGCTCCTCGTAGTGGCAGCTTTCTGCATTTCAGCACAGGGTATGAAAAACAATGTCGTTTCTCAATCCTTTATTTATGCCAAACAAAGACTTGTAAAGATAGAGCGAGGAAAAGAAGTAAGAGGAAAGAGTTTAACAAATTAATTAGCCATGAAAGCAGCACACTCCAACTACTATTCACAACTGCTTTGAATTGTTTTCCGTTAGTACTTTATACCTTTTTTGTCTTTGTGCAAAAATAAAGTGCTTTTAATATGTGCGACTGAAAGGCTCTAAAATAAACACTATTTTGGTTATGGAATAAAAAGTATGTCACACGCAACGTTGTCGGTTTATATCTTTAACAATTTATACTAATTAAACATTAAGAAGAGTATATATTTTCTTAATATATTATTATTATTATTATTATTATTATTATTATTAGCTTCGGTTTGGCAGTTCACAATATGGATGCGTTCATTAAAAGTGTACTATTATTATTATTATTATTATTATTATTATTATTATTATTATTATTATTATTATTAGTGACCCTATCTCAGAATTCAAAATTCTGAATCAAAAATACAATTAAGCATTCAGAATATCGGAATAAAGGGACGTGTGATTTATGATGCTTTGGAGCCCATTTGTTTGCTTATTTTCAATTATGTCGGCACACTAGTTTATCCCGCAATTCGTCTATTGTCTGGGCTTCTCTGCTTGACATTCGCTGTCACCGTGCGGACTCCCCCTTTCTTTCCATCTGTCCCTCTTTGTCCCCATTTCAGCCGGTGTGTGTTTTACCCCATTGTCTTTCACACATTTATTGACACCTTTTTAAATCCACACTTCTGTCGGCCTTTACAGTCCGTGGGGTGCCAATATCTTCTGGCCCATTAACCCATTGAGATGGAAGCTGGTTAAACAAAAGAGTGAAATCTGATCCCTTGTATTATCGAATCTCTCAATTTCGCTCAGCCTTTAGTGTCCTTATACTCCGGTTCGCTGTCAGGCTCGTAGTCAGGAATCTATTAGCATAAAACCACACCATGAAATTCATTTATAATTGCAAAAATGTAAAACAGCATATATGTGTACTAAATCACGTTCAAATAAGTTTCTGATATGATAATATTGAATAGATTGCGACAGACTGCAATTATGCCGCTATTATAATTGTCAAATTCAATCCACTAGTCGTGGACTCCAAATCAAAAGCTTAATTTGTGAATCAGCCCTGGTGAACAGGATCATGCAATGTTGTAACAGACCAATAAGTTGCAAAAATCTGACATGCTGCAACTTCAGGCACCTAGGGTTAAAAAAAGTTTTACTTGAGACATTTAAAAATATTTGAATACTCTGTTTTACACACACATATTCATAAGACACATTTTTTAACATCTATCTATCTATCTATCTATCTATCTATCTATCTATCTATCTATCTATCTATCTATCTATCTCAAAAACAAATTTTACTGATTTGACAATAAATGACGTTACCAAAGCATTAATTATTATTGTACTTCTTGGTCTGTTTGTCGATATAAATTTCGCATAGAAGATTTTTGATTTTCCTGCCAATGTAGATTATGCCATTTAAAGTGAACATGTTACCAAATATAAACAAATAAATGTAAATGTTTAAATGTATATTTTTGCTTCTCTGAAACATTTACTGCAGTCCCAATATATAGGCAATATCACATTATTTATTAGCTAAGACAACATAAACAATTCTATTCAGAAAGTTTCATTTCTAAAATTATAACACCTTTTATAAAGCAAGTATTATGCAAGTCCTTGACACACAGTATATTGAAAATGGACGGAGCACAGTCAGATTACATGTCTTGTTACACTCAGTCTGTGATTACGTTTGAATTTCCAAACTGCCTGTTAATTTAGTCATCATTTTCAGCCTTATAATAACTTTTTAATGTGTGCTCATCTTAATCTGAATCTTTTACTTACATATAGTATTTTATTTTTCTTGCTCAACAACTTACAGAAACATTATCACAATTCATTTTACAATATTAATATTTACAGAAAATGGTGTATTTTATTATCATGTCTAAAACATTTGAATTATTGAGTCCAACAATATTTATTAGTTTCTGAAAAATATTTCAAATATTTCAGGCTGCATTGATTTCATACTGAAGTTGAACATACAAAACTGTACATGAAATATGCCTGCACAATGCCTCACAGTGACTGTGACTGCCAATTCAGAGGTTTTCTTTCATTTTTAAATTTTCTTCCTGTTTAGTCATTCTGTAGTGTGTATGTACAGTATATATGGTCTGTAGAAGAAGGGCCAGAGCAGACTATACTTGCTAAGGTGACTCAGGTCTTTTGATGTGTGCAGCAAGCTGCTGGAAAATATTTTTATCAGTCCATAGTAGCCGGTGTGGTGTTCTACGCTGCAGTCTCCTGGAGAAGTAACCTGAGCTCAAAAGAAGTACAATACGTATCAGGAAAGTTTGGTCCATCACAGGGCAAACCTTGGATACTGCGGAAGCTGTTTGTTTGAAAAAAGATGGTGACACACTTGGGTGCCATCATGGAAACTCCCCACCATCCCCTCCAGGAGGCGCGCTCTTGAAGTACTTTTAGCCACAGGCGCACTCATTTTTCTGCCCACTTCTATCAGGCAATTCAGTGCTTCCTCTTGATGTACTCATTAAGATAATTTTGAAATATCTGCACAATACACATATATTTATTTATTTAAAGAGTGTCCGTAAAAAGACAAATTTCCCCTGTGAACAAATATCTCTCTATCTATCTCTCTGTCTATCTCTCTATCTATCTATCTATCTATCTCTCGATCTATCTATCTATCTATCTCTCTCCCTATCTATCTATCTGTCTCACAGGCACTTTCTTGAGCAACATCTTTTTAAATAGAATAATACTAATGAAAATCACTTAAAAAGTAAATATGTCATTGAAAACTCATAATCAACACACATTATGAAGGTTTCTACTGTAGTTATGAAAGATTATATTCGGTTTAAATGGTTTTCAATGTTTTGGTTTAGTTTGAGAACCATTCTGCTGGTATGGAAACACAGTTCACAAGTGTCCCTAAATTTATTTTAACATAAAACAAAAGTGGTAATTTTTAGTTTTGCTATTTTATGGTTGTAATATAATTAGTCATTTTGAAATGTAAAAGTATTCAGAGTCAATCATAAAGGAGAATATAGAATTTTTTATTTTTTCTTTCCACGAGAAAGAAAAAACAAAAGATTTAGAGGGCAATTAAAAGATTACAGTATGTGTCACAGAGAAATATCTTTGAAAAGTTTGAGATGACTGATGTATTTACTGTATGAGAGCAAGTGATTAAATTAAAGAGAATTTAACTCCCACTATGTATAGGACAATCGGATGACAAGGTACAATTTTAGGCAGAATAGACTAAAAACATGTACTTATTGTTATTTTCGATATCTATTAATTATTTTTAAAGAGATATCACTACCCAAAAAAAAGAAAAAAAAAACTATAAACTGCCATCTTTCAGACAGACAAAGTGTATGTTTGATTAAAAAAAAATAAGGGTTAGGCTTGAGAGGTTCTTTACTGTGAATGCACACAACACAAAAAATCACCCACAGAGAATGGCTGAAAAATCAGTGATTTTGATGAAAATGGAGATAAATGATTTGTAACAAACATTTAATAGAGCCTCTATTTTTATGACTGAAGGAATGAAAAAAAAACTCCCTAAAGTGATAGATAGATAGATAGATAGATAGATAGATAGATAGATAGATAGATAGATAGATAGATAGATAGATAGATAGATAGATAGATAGATAGATAGATAGATAGATAGATAGATAGATAGATAGATAGATAGATAGATAGATAGATAGATAGTGGTGCATATTCAACAGAGTAAAATTTATTCAGAACTACTCAACAGGCCTGAGTTTAATTCAGAAGAAACCTTTAAAACATGAATGCCACTACACCCCATGTAATTCTCACAATGAATTTGTGATCAAATTGTGATCGTCAGGGGTTGATGCTGTGTAATAATGTCTCTTCCTCTTTCTGCAGCCCGGGATATTGACTGATTTACTTCTGCTGTCTGTCCATATGGACCCGCACCTTCTTGCCAAAAATCGTCAAAGTTGAAAGATCCGCTACCTTAATTCAGCTCAATTTAAGAACTTGTGAATGAAAAGATGTCTACACATTTATTGTATTATTTCTTGAATATTTTTGCACTCAGTTATACAGGGTCACGAGGGTGGTGCCCCAACTCCTTATTGTTGCCCGTGTGGTCTTTTACAGTATATAGGGCGGAGATTAAAAGGGGGGAACCCAGCTGCACAGGTTAGCTACTGAACAGTCATTTGGTGCACTAATAAGCTTGGCCTAGGGTGCAAAATAACCTAGCACTGACACTGTACATATGTGTGTAGTAACTATATATTATATGAAACTATTGCAAACAAGATGTATTTAGTGTATAACATTAATAATCACTTCATTAGTAATGATTGTGCTGCAAAGTATCTCAGAAAATCAGTTATGAAGTGTAGTTATATTATTCATAAACTGAACTAGAGTAAGTCATTTCAGTAGTATGATATCTTTTAGGCAGAATAAAAGGTTATAACAGAAGAAGGAACAAAGACATTGTGGGAAACCTATGGATATGAGACAGCTCTTTTAAATAAAAAAAATATTAAAACATTTTTCTGATCTTTTTCAGTTCCTCTGCATGCTGATTGATGAAAGTTTTAGATGGAAATCAGCATTGGTGTTAAAGGATTATAAAGAATTAACATAGCTGTTTTGAAAGTATTATTTTAAATGTTAGCGGATTTTTACTTGTTTGTTAGCTTGTTGTTTTATTAAAATATTGGAGGTGTTTTTTGTGACTGTGGAAAACTGCCTATCATTTTGAACATCGCTGGGCTCCTTAAGCATCACAGAATTCCTAAAATTATTTGTTTTTAGCTTTTACTAATGGATAATGTCACTAGCAATTAAACATATCACATCTTTCAGAGTTCTATTGTTAGGCAGGTGTTCTTAAAATTTTAATTTTTGCATGTTCATATACATTTAGTTCATATTACCTTTTTTCACTTATCAAGAATTTTGGATATTGATTTTAAAATGGTGCCACATGTGCTGAGATTCTACAAAGTTTTTCTAATTGAACAATTACATTCTTAGATTATTCGTCCTGTACATTCACTATAGCCTCCTGTTTTTATGTGAGAATGTCTTCCTTATTTAAAACCATATGGGTTCACATCAAGGTAAGTAAAAATAAGCAGAAGCTTTTTTTTTTAAAATAGGCTGTTAAAATGCAGAACACTGCCTCATGTTCATTTATGACAGTGATTTTGAATTTAAACCGTTTTTATTTGTATTTCATATGGGTGTTACAATGCTGGATGCTGCTGAGTCACAGCTCTAGGACTTTGGATTGAAATCCCAGCCTAGGAATCAAGCCTGCATTATGACCCCTACAGGCCCTTGGGTGACTAAGCCCCTTTAACAGAGAGCTGATCATACTTTTATCAACCCAGTAACTTAATTCTGTGTGGTATTCCCTAATCTTGCTATACGAGTGCACAGAGTTATTATCTGTTGGGCCCTTCTTTGTCATTTTGGCATGCTTGGAGTTACATCTTGAAACTTTTAGACCCATCTATAACCTACCTTGCTTAAGTAAAATTTTAGAGAAGGCAGTCATTATGCAGTTAAATGACCACCTCAATAAACATGTTATTCTTGATCAATTTCAGTCAGGTTTTAGAACAAATCACAGTACAGAAACTGCACTCGTTAAAGTAGTAAATGACTTGCGGGTAAATGCAGACAGAGGCCATTTATCTGTTCTCATCCTCTTAGATCTGAGTGCCGCATTTGACACCATTGATCATAATATTCTTAGAAATTGCCTTAGTCAAAGGGTGGGCCTCTCTGGCAGTGTCTTAAATTGGTTTGAATCCTACCTGGCAGGGAGAAAATTCTTTGTTAGTTGTGGTAATTACAACTCAGGGACACATGATATCCAATATGGTGTTCCACAAGGCTCTATCCTGGGTCCGCTGCTCTTCTCAATCCACATGCTTCCGTTAGGTCAGATTATCTCAGGGCACAACGTGAGCTACCACAGCTATGCTGATGACACACAGCTGTATTTATCAATAGCACCTGATGACCCGGATTCTCTTGATTCACTAACACAATGTCTGACTTGTATTTCAGAATGGATGAATAGTAACTTTCTCAAGCTAAATAAAGAGAAAACTGAAATCTTAGTGATTGGCAATAATGGATACAATGAGGCTATTAGAAATAAACTGGATATATTAGGATTAAAAGTCAAGACAGAGGTAAAAAGCTTAGGGGTAACTGTTGACTGTAATCTGAATTTTAAATTGCATATTAATCATATCACTAGGACAGCAGCTTATATCATTGAAAGATGCTGAGAAATTAGTTCACGCGTTTGTTTTCAGTCGACTAGATTACTGTAACGCAGTCCTCTCAGGAATATCCAAAAAAGACATAAATCGTTTGCAACAAGTGCAGAATGCAGCTGCTAGAATCCTAACAAGGAAAAGAAAATCCGAGCACATTTCTCCAGTTTTGATGCCACTACACTGGTTACCTGTGTCATTCAGGATTGACTTTAAAATTCTGCTTATGGTTTATAAAGCCTTAAATAATCTCGCCCCATCTTATATATCGTAATGTCTGACGTCTTATATTCCAAATCGCAACCTCAGATCCTCAAATGAGTGTCTCCTTAGAATTCCAAGAGCAAAACTTAAAAGAAGTGGTGAGGCGGCCTTCTGCTGTTATGCACCTAAAATCTGGAATAGCCTGCCAATAGGAATTCGCCAGGCTAATACAGTGTTAGCACTTCAAAAAACTGCTGAAAACACATTATTTTAACATGGTCTTCTCATAATTTCACTGTAATTTAATCCTGATACTCTGTATATCCAATTCATTATAATAACTATCCATGGTAGCTCTAAAATCTGTACTAACCCCTATTCTCTCTTCTGTTTCTTTTTCAGGTATCCTTTTGGTGGTGGCTTTTGCCACCACCATCTACTCAAAGCACCATGATGTTCCAACAGTGAAGAATTAAAAGCCAGAAGTCTGCATGTCCATCATCATTAAGTCCTTCCGTGAGAACCCTAGACACAAGAGGACTATTTCATTTATGTTAGGTAGAATGCCCAGAGGGGACTGGGCAGTCTCGTGGCCTGGAACCCCTGCAGATTTTATTTTTTTCTCCAGCCATCTGGAGTTTTTTTTGTTTTTTCTGTCCACCCTGGCCATCGGACCTTACTCTTTTTTTATGTTAACTAATATTGACTTATTTTAATTTCTTATGTTGTTATATATATATATATATATATATATATATATATATATATATATATATTTATTTATTTACTGTTCTTCATTATGTAAAGCACTTTGAACTACTTTTTTGTATGAAAGTGTGCTATACAAATAAATGTTATTATTATTATTATTGCATCTTTTCATCTTGCCTTATTTGTTAAAAGTCCTCCTGTCATCACAAGTCCCTGGGCCACGCACCCAGAATGCCCTAATGGTAGATCTATCCCTTCTTAGAATTGTCTTTGTGGATTATGCACATTCTCTCTGGGTTCTCAGCATTCTCAACATTAGGTTTGCACTAGATATTCTTGGTTGCCTCCAAAATATTAGTTAGCATGGAGTATGTGTAAGAGTGTGCCCTGTGATGGACTGTGTTTCATCCAAAGCTGGTTCTTGCTTTGTGCCCAGGGCTACTCAGATAGCCACTGGATCCCTGTGATTCCAAACTGGATGAAGTGTGTAGACAAAAAGCAGATGGATGGAATTGATGTTTGTTAACATTTCACATCTTATGTTATTTTTCATTAAAACATTGTTGTGAACAATGGAGGTCCATTAGAATCCCAATTATGCAAACGCAAAGAACACAAAAGGGTTTTTATAGTGAAATGCCAGTCCATAAAACCAAGGCTCCCAAAAACAATGTGCTTGAACATTCTGCATTGTCCACACAAAGGCCATTAAAAATGTTATAATTGATATTATGTTTCTTCAAAACAATTATTATGGTCTTGCAGTACAGTTTTAAATCTTCTCTCATTGTATTAAGATGTAACTTGGGACCATGGGTAATTAAGTATTAGAAATAAGTTAAGAAAGCTTTGTCCTGAGGCCCAGTGTTAGTTTCTAGAGTTAGCGGTCTACCATTGTAGCAAATAGAGTATACATTTTTGCATATTTGAGTTTGTTTGCTTAGAAAGATTGAGATATTTTTTTAATTCATTTTTTCCTCAAACAAATTAAAAATGACAAAAAATAATAGTCAAACAGAAAACAAAGGCCTAGTTGCACTTATTTTTATCTCTTATGAATTATTTAGTTGACTACTTAAAAGAAGAGGACGACATGCATCAAGACTCTTTGCAGTGTTGGCTCCTCAGTGGTGGAACGAACTTCCTCTTGCTGTACGAACATGTTTAATGACAGTAGATTTAATCCTAGCCTAAAAAGACTGAAGAACAGTCGTAGACTACTAAGCACTGTTGTAAGTCGCTCTGGATAAGAGCATCTGCTAAATGTTGTAAATGTAAATGTAAATGTAAGAGAAAAGCCAAGCAAAATGACACCTTTTATTGGCTAACTAAAAAGATTACAATATGCAAGCTTTCGAGGCAACTCAGGCCCCTTCTTCAGGCAAGATGTAATCAGTTAGTTGACTAAAATATCCATATTACTAACCGAGAATGCTAAACCGGATGATGGACGCAGGCACATCCGGCCATGGGCCGTAGCTGCAAAAAGACGTACTGCACAGGCGCAAAAAGAGTCCGCGAGAGGCGGATGAGGAGCCGCGAGAGGGGGACAAAAGAGGCCGCAAGAGGCCGCGAGAGACGGACAAGACCACAGAAAAAAGGAGTGAGCACAGAAAAAAGACAAAAAAGGAGAAATGACGCGCAACGAGCACCGAAAAAAGGAAAAGGCACATAAAAAAGTAGTCAAACGCAGGCAAAGCACGAAACACATTGCACACGAAACTACACCCAAAAAAAAAAAAAAAAAAAAAAGAGGCTCGCGCACGACAGCAAGGCAACCCCCCCCCCCCTACAGGCACCGGACGGGACACACACCAAGAGGGGGATTCAACAAGCCCATGGAACACAAAAAAAAGAACACAAAACCACCCCACAGACCCTACAAGCAAGGGACGGGACACACACAAAGAGGGGGATTCAACAAGACACAGGAACACAAAAAGAAAGAAGACGCTCGCGCAACAACAATCCTCAACCACCCCCCCCACACACACACACATCCATAAGAAGTGACACCCAAAGCCACATATTCTAAAGTGAACGTCAACACCTTCACACTAGACAGCATAGGTGTTAGCATAGGTTGATCTCCTTACAATAAAGCACTATTAACCGTTCAACTGCAGAAAAGGAAACATATTAACAGTGACTGCGATCCTCCTTATTACTTATCCATATTTCGCATGCTGAGAAAGAAACAAGTCATGAATACACGGTCACGGGTACAAAACGAAAAGGAAAGGATAACAGGAACAAACACACGAACACGAAAGAAACAACAAAATAGACGGCTATGCAGCATAGGTGGATCTCATTACAATAAGGCACTATTAACCGTTCAACCGCAGAAAAGGCTCCATATTAACAGTGAGTGCAATACTCCTTATTACTTATCCATATTTCTAAAAGAAAAAATGTCTCGACTCCAAAAACGCAAAGCTCAACTAAAGCTTCTAACTGACGATGTACCTAAAAGTAAAAACTTTATGAACTACATTAGATCCTACAATAGTTCATTTGCTTTTTGCATCTATCGGAGTAAATATCAGGCCACCAAAAGGCAATGGCCCATACTGCTTTCCCATATGTGCACAAATACTGCATCGCATTGGAACAGTGCACCCTGAAACAAATCAACAACGCAAATATGCACAAATCTACATCCTAGATCCACATGACGCAATCTATCAATCCAAGTGCTGCATCGCAACAGTCACGGATTCAAAACAAAACACCTCCCGTCTCAGACATACGTTAACGGCAGCGAGGGCTACAACGGGCTTCTCACACAGCACAGGCAAATCGATTACAGCTCCAAAACAACACGTCCCAAATACTACACATGCAACAACGCGCCTCTCAAACGGCACAAGCAAAACATACACCAGGAAAATTCATTCGGATTAATGAATGTCATTTGCAATCATTGTCATTCAGTTCACTTCCCTGAAGAAACAACTGGCAATACAAGTTATACATTTACACGTTGTTGTCAAAAGGGTCAAATTACACTGCCTTCTTTACATTCATATACTGAATATCTACAGAAGCTTATAACTGACGATGTACCTGAAAGTGAAATCTTTATCAACTTCATTAGATCCTACAAATCGGTATCCACTATGAACATTAACGGTGGCACTGCACGTGACATGCGTCTTGAAAAAATGTTGTTTATTGATGAATGTTCAATGGCATGAAGTCACTTACTCAACACCATTCATAAACTTCTACAAACGTTTATGAATAATAATATTCGATTTGGAGGAAAAGTACTTTTATGAGGAGGAGATTTTAGACAGTGATTAGCTATTCTTCCAGATGCCATGCACTCAGCTATTGTTCAGTGCACCTTAAAATACGCAGACAATTGGCATTGCTTTCAAAAGATACAGTTAGTAAAAAAGATACGATGTCCAGAACCAGATCATAACAATTGCTTATTACAACTGAGAGATGGTACACTCACCAATACAGATGGACTTCAGCCACATATTATTACAATTCCTCAAGCCTTTATCTGCGACGACTTAGTTACAGAGAGATTTGGAACAGCAATCTCATTAGACCAGATGCCCCTTTTAACACAACGCACTATATTAGGTCCAAAAAATATTAATGTGGAAAACATAAATACCCAAGTCATTCCATTACTTCCTGGAGAGACACAACTCTTTCTAAGCTCTGACAAACTTGACTCTGATCACAACAATAACCATCTTCATTGACCTTACAACTTCTGAGCTGGAATTACTTTTTACACTTAAACGGCGTGTACAAAGAAATTTTCAAATAAACCTTTACACTGTGCCACACACTTTATTGTTTGCTTTCTATTTGCATCATCTACACCGTCACACTATTCTATATCTCATTCATACATCACGCTCTTTGTCATTCCCAACACCAGGGGTTGGCGAGCGAAGCGAGCAGGGGGCGGAGCCCCCTAGTTTAGAAAGAAATAGATGGGAAATCTGTACTGTTATTCAATTCTGACATGGTAAAAGAAGAGCACTAACAAGTAATACAATTAAATTAAATGTTTTATTAAAAGCTAAATTGAGCATCGTGGAACAGGTTTTCTTCAAGAACCTGCACTGTTTTGGCCACATTCATCTTTCCGTGAATTCTGACCATCCTTCCTGTCCCTGCCATAACATGATGCTGCCACCATCATCTTGCACCTGTGAGGGATGGCTGGCATCCTTACCCGAATGGGACACCCTTGAGATGGAAGGAGATGGGGAGACAGCATGTACGGGGCATTGTCTCCCCTGGACTTCTAGATGGCAGTCCCTCTGGGTTGTAGCAGCACCATGGTTTCCCACAGGGCATCATGGGACTTGGAGTTTGTCGGCTCAGCCCTGTTAGGTTCTGTGGATGTCGCCAGGGGTGCTGCAGGGACTGGAGAGACCTACTTCCAAAAGTGCCTCCAAACTACAGCTTCGGAACACCGGAAGTGCTTCTGGGTGGCACATAAAAGGAGCTGTCTGCCACTATTGTGGGAGCCAGAGTTTGGATAAAGGAGGACAACGCTTGCTGGGAGGAGTGGAGCGGAGGAGGCAATGACCAAGAGACAAAGACAGTGAGTGATAGAGAAGAAGAATAGCTTTGCTATGTGCTGTATATTTCTGTACTTGTGTTTGTGGCCTGGGAAGTGCTTACAGAGAAGAGTTTCCCACAATAAAAACTCTTTGTGCGTCTACTCTTGGGTCTGAGCCTTTGTGTCGGGTGTTTGGGGAGTTGGAGCACCCCCTAGTGGCCACACACTGTAGGGCTGGTATTAGACAGGTAATGAGGAGTGCCTGGTCTTCATCAGAGTGCTTGGAGTTCAAAAACTTCAATTTCTGTCTCATCAGACCAACAAATCTTTTTCCTCATGCTCTTAGAGTCCTTTAAATACATTTGGCAACCTCCACATGGGAAATAATCAAGTCAAGTCAAGTCAAGTTGGTGAGCATGCACTGGTACAGTGCGTTGCCACACCCACTACACGTCGAAACAGCTCTGGATCCCGGTTGGCAACCCGCCAGGCAGACACGCGGTCCAGTCCTACCCTCTGGAAATGACCCTCTATCTGTCACAGCAAGGTGTTACATGGGCGACCCCTTGGCCTGGTCCAGCCACTGGAGAGCGTCCACGTCTCACAACCATATAGTAAGACAGGAAGCACCAGGACTCTAAAGACTTGAACCTTTGTCCTTTTGCATAGATATCGGGAGTGCCACACACCCCTTTCCAGTGACCTCATGACCCCCCATGCTCTCACAATCTGTCTACTGACTTCACAGGAAGTGTCGCCAGAGACATGAATGTCACTGCCAAGGTAAGTAAACATCTCGACAAGGTCAACACTCTGTCCGCAAACAGACACACTGCTGATGGCTGTGCCCAAGAGGGCATTAAAGGCCTGGATCTTGGTTTTTATCCAGGACACTCACTAGCCCAGACACTCAGACTCCTCACTCAGTCTCTTGAGCACCCCGATCAGAGCCTCCATTGACTCCGTGAAGATCACAGCATCGTCAGAAAAGTAAAGATCCGTGAATCTTTCTTCACCAACAGATGCCCCACAGCCGCTGGACTCCACGACCTTGCCCAACACCCAGTCCATACAAGCATTGAACAGAGTAGCAAGAACACACCCCTGACGAAATCCCAGAATCAACTGGGAAAAACGCAGAGGTCCTGCTTCCACTCTGCACAGCTCTCACAGTACCAGTGTACAGGCAACCTCGAGGGGATCCTGCGAACCCTCAGGATGTCCCACAGGGTAGCTCAGTCAACTGAGTCGAACGCTTTGCGAAAATCGACAAAGGCTGCAAAGAAATTCTGCCGATATTTGCATTTGCGCTCTATGAGAACCCTTAGTGCCAGGATGCGGTCGATGATAGACTTCTTAGGCTTAAAAAACCAGACTGTTCCGGTCGCTGGTAGGTGAGCAAGTGATCACAGATCCTAATTGAGGACGACCCTAGCAAGGACCTAACCCGGCACAGAGAGCAGTGTTATCCCCCTGTTGTTGCTGCAATTCAGGCGATCACCCTTCCCTTTCCAGATAGGGACGACAAGTCCTGTTTTCCAGTCAGTTGGGATGATGCCAGTCTCCCAAATGGAAGCAAAGATTACTTGCCATGCCAGGAGGACAGCTTTACCACCAGCCTGGAAAAGTTCACCCCGGATACTACAGATCCCTGCAGCCTTTCCCCCCCTCAGCTGGTTCACCACCTGTGCAATCTCAGTGAGATTGGGTGGTTCACAGCTAATTGGAGGATCAGCCTCAAGAACCGTGGACCCAGAGATATCCAACATCCTAGCCGGAGGATCAGCTTTGAACAACTGCTCAAAGTAGCCAGCCCAGCGGGTCACAACTGCAGTGTCATCCGTAAGGACCGTTCCATCAGCTGCCCTGACTACGACTCTCCGAGGAACAGATTCAGATGTGCATAATGCTTCGATTCCTCTGTAAGCAGGACGTGGTCACTAGACCACAGATGGTGTGTCACTTGCTCACAGATTCCTCTAACAAACGCCTCTTTATCTGCCCTCAGAGCCCTCGCAGCCGTCCTTCTCAGTTCCCAGTACAGACCAGAGTTGCCATTGAGCCGTGCACTGCGACTCCTCTTGATGATATTCAAGGTGCCCTGTGAGATGAAACACCTCCTTCTGGGAACACCGGTAACACCAACACATCCCTCAGCAACCTTCAGGGTCATCACGGAAGGTCTCCCACATCACATTTGGATCGGCAATCGTACCCAAATCTCAAATTTCCTCACACAAACTACGTGCAAACTCATTAGAAACAGCCTGGTCTTTGAGTCTGGCCAAGTCCAGGCTCATTTTCCTAGCAGGTGTAAACTACTGGACCTAAGCTGGATCCTAAGAGTAGCAACAACAAGTCTATGGTCAGAATTCACAAACTGGGCACTTCTGTAGACCCTGCAATTTTGCAAGAGCCTCCAGCATCTGCCCACGAGGATGTGATTGAACTCCTTCACCGCACCACCAGTATTGGAGTACCAAGTCCAACGATGCGGTTCAGGGTGCTGGAACCAGGATCCAGCGATTCGCAGCCCCTGATCTTTTGCAAAGTCAAGGAACATGGAGCCACTTTCACCACGGTCACCAGACCCATGGAGACCAAGACAATCCTCATAGCCAGCCCTGTCAGTGCCAGTGGCTGCACTGAAGTCACCCATGACCAGAGGAGTGTCACCCCATGGGCACCCATCAACCACCGAGCGAAGCTGCGAATAAAATGTCTCCCTCTCCGAGACATCACTCACCGCGGTTGGAGCATACACTGAGACAACAGACAAGGCACCCAGGGAGTGCCGTAATCTGAGTCCCATAATATGCTCGTTGAAAGCAGTGGCATCGGACACCATCGGAAGAAGCCAATCCGCTACAGCAACAGCTACTCCCTGAGTATGACAGCCATCAGATCAACCAGACCAATAAAAGGTCTGGGAAATAGTCACTCCACCATAAATGGATGATTGATGGACTGCTGCTGAGATAATTGTTCTTTTGACAGGTTATTCCAATATAGAATAGGATTTCTGAAGATTTGCTAGAGTAACCATTGGGTTCATGGTCACCTCCTTGACCAAGGCCCTTCTTTCCTGTTACTTAATTTGGCCAGGTACCCATCTCTTGGAAGAGTACTGGTAGTTTTAAACTACTTCCATTTCAAAATTACTGAGTGTTCCTGGGAAAACTCAAAGTTTTAGTATTGGTTTTATACCCTTGCCCCAATCAATGCCTCAACCACAGTTTGATTGCAGAGGTCTACAGAGAGTTCCTTGGACTTCATGACTTGGTTTTTATCTAATACTAGCAGTCCCCCACAGATCTGCCCGTGTAGTAGTGAAACAGGACAAACTTTAAAAATCAATAAACAAACAGGTATCGCTAGCTAAGTGGAGGCAAGGAACACTACCAAAATGCAGAGGTTAGACAGACTCGAAATGAGGCTGGAATGTGAGTGAGGAGGGCCCTGCTTGGCTCCCCACTCCTGACGTCACGCCTCTCTCTCCCCTCGGCCCCTTAGCCTCTGTCTCGGACTAGCGCAAATATGTGGTTCCTGCAAGCAAACTATGATTCTTAGCAAGATGAGAGAAGTCACAAAATCAAACGGCATGTTCAAGTAAATTACAGAAAAAATACAGATTTAAATCCATTAAATAGTTCTCTTGTTCGCTAGCTAAGCGGAGGTAAGGTACATGCCCCAAGGATGGCACATGAGTTCTTATAGAAAAAAACCTAATCTAAATCCGTTAAGTAGATCTCTCATGAAATGCGGACAGACAGACTGTCGTTGGATTTTATATATATATATGCGTGGGTTTCCTCCGGGTACTCCGGTTTCCTCCCACAGTCCAAAGACATGCAGGTTAGGCGCATTGGCGATTCTAAATTGTCCCTAGTGTGTGCTTGGTGTGTGTGCATGCCCTGCGGTGGGCTGGTGCCCTGCCCGGGGTTTGTTTCCTGCCTTGCTCCCTGTGTTGGCTGGGATTGGTTCCAGCAGACCCCCGTGACCCTGTAGTTAGGGTATAGCAGGTTGGATAATGGATGGATGGCTATAGAGATAATTACATGTCAACTTCCTAATCAGCCGACAGATGGCGCTTCAGTAAATGTTCTGAGCATCAACTGGATGATAACACACATACAAGAGCGCAAGATTGTAACAGTCTGCTTTATATACAGTAAAAGATTCAGAGTGAATTGTGGGACCTTCTATACGCAGTTGTGTGTCTTTCTAAACAATTTTCAATGAAATTACTTTGCCACAGGTTTACTCCAAACAAGTTCTAAACATATCTTGATGATAACACCATGTAACACAGTTTTTGTGTCTGTGAAATAACTATTAGTTCCTGTTAGCTTATATATCCAAATGATAGAAAATAACTTTCATTTCAAAATAACTTTGATTTTGTGGTCAGGACATCAATAGTTCAGAACACGCATTAGATAACATTAACAGCCTTTGCAAGAGACTTCAAATTTTTTACAAAATCTTCTGACTTGTGTCCATATAGTCCAATTAAACTTAATAATTACATGTCCTTTTAGACTGACGATTGTAAACTAAGTTACTGTCATGGACAAGACCCCAGATGTAGTCCCCCATCATATTCTCGTTGTATTGTCCTTGGTATCGATGCTCGAATTCCTTGAGATCTTGGTGGAATCTTTCTCCTTGTTCCTCTGAGTACGCTCCCATGTTCTCCTTAAAATTTTGTAGATGAGCATCCAGGATGTGCACCTTTAGCGACATCCTACACCCCATAGCCTGATAGTTCCTTACTAGTGTCTCTACCAGATCCACATAATTCTCGGCCTTATGATTTCCAAGGAATTCCCGTACTACTGCGATGAAGCTGCTCCAAGCTGCCTTTTGGACCTCTGTGAGAGTGCTGGGAAATTGCTGACACTCCATGATTTTCTTTATCTGTGGTCCAACAAAGATACCAGCTTTTACTTTAGCCTCAGACAGCTTGGGAAAGAATTCTTCTAAGTATTTCATGGCTGCAGACTCTTTACCGAGAGCTGTGACAAATTGTTTCATTAGCCCCAACTTGATGTGCAAGGGCGGCATAAGAACCTTCTTAGGATCCACCAGAGGCTCCCATTTGACGTTGTTAATTTCGACGGTGAAGTTGCTCCTCTCTGGCTAATCTCGACGATGGTAGTGTTCGTTGGTGTCTCTGCTGTTCCAAAGACAAAGGTAGCATGGAATCTTGGTGAAACCACCCTGAAGACCCATTAAGAAAGCTACCATTTTAAAATCACCAATGACCTCCCAACCATACTGTTCATAGTTCAAAGCCTGCAGCAGCAGTTTGATGCTATTGTATTCCTCCTTAAACTGTGCTGAGTGAGCCACCAGGATAGAAGGTAGCTGATTCCCATTGTGGAGAAGAACTGCTTTTAGGCTCCTGGAAGAACTGTCGATAAAGAGGCGCCAATCCTGTGGGTTACATGATATCCCAATTGCATCAAATAGACCTGTCACATCATGGCAGTAGCAAAGGTTATTTTGAAGGGTGAAAAAAACGGAAAATGCTTGATGTTGTTTTCTCTGACCTGTAACTTTCACGCTTTTGTTTAACAAGTTCCACTGTTTCAGTCGGGATGTGCTGCAACTAGAGGGTGAGCTGCTGTATACCCTCACACAGCAGCAGTGTCAGTGTGAAAAGTCATCCAAATACTCTAAACTTTCTGTACAGTAATCCGTTAAGTAAATATCATGTCAGGAATCAATGTGCCGCAGCAGCAGTCCCCGTAAGGTGTTACATACTTCAGGTTTGGTAAACAGCAAATTGCTGCTGCTATACAGGTGCTGCCATCTGGCAGCCATGTCAACGACATCTAGCGATATATCCGACTAATGTTACAGCAATTACATTGGTGTATGTTTAGACTTTATATATACAACAGCTTGGCACCATAACTTAATGCCATTGAACGACAGAATTATTAGCAGTGACTCAAACAAGGTTTTGCTGCAGTGATGCTAAACTTATGGCTATGACTGTATACAAAATGTTGGACAGAAGTGACAAAACCAATGTTTTGACTCAATGGATGATTGTTACTAGTTGCTTTTGACCCAAGCAACACGAAAATAACATTGTCTTGCCAGGAACAAAACAAAATTTTTTTTGTTGCCTTGTATAATTAAAGCAAAGAGGATGTACCTGACCACAATTTGGAATGATAAAGCAAAGAGTCTTGATTTTTATATGAATGAAAAATTTCACTTTTTGATTTTTAATTAATTTGTAAATCCTTCAGAAAACATGTTTTCACTTAGTCATTATGGGTTATTGAGTATATACTGATGGACAATAATGGCAAATGTATCCTTTTAAAATTAAATTTACAACAATAATTAGTGCAGAAAGTGACAGGGTCTGCATACTTACTGAATCCACTGTAAAAGAAAAGCCTGAGCAAATAATTGGGGAGTTTGGGAACTTCTTAAGAAAGACAATCACCGTCCTAACTGGAGGGACTTAACTGCCTTTATGACTATTTAGATTACCATCCAGATTCCAGTTTGGTGATTGCAATTGTTTATTACCCCAAATTTAGTTTTGCTCATTGTCAAGTGGTCAAGTCAAGTGGCTTTATTGTCATACCATCCATACACAGTATTGCTGCACACAGTGACTTGAAATAACATTCCCCAGGACCTCAGTGTGAAACTTACATAAACACAAGACAAGTGCAAGACAGGTAAAGAACTATGTTGTACTATAAATCAATAAATAATTTTGACTATATAATAATAATTTGAAATAGATAGTAATACATACATAGATACATAATAACAACAGCTAATAATATAAAACAACAGTAGTAACAAGTGTAATAAGTGTAATGCATATAAATAAGGTCACCGAGGTGGTCAAAAAACTCCTTGGTGGCAGGGCCCCGGAGGTGGATGAGATACGCCCGGAGTTCCTCAAGGGTGGATGTTGTAGGACTGTCTTGGTTGACATGCCTCTGCAACATCGCATGGACATCAGGGACAGTGCCTCTGGATTGGCAGACCGGGGTGGTGGTCCCCCTCTTTAAGAAAGGGGATCGGAGGGTGTGTTCCAACTACAGAGGGATCACACTCCTCAGCCTCCCTGAAAAAGTCTATTCAGGGGTCCTGGAGAGGAGGGTCCGTCGGATAGTCGAGCCTTGGATTCAGGAGGAACAGTGTGGTTTTCGTCCTGGTCGCAGAACAGTGGACCAGCTCTATACCCTTAGCAGGGTCCTGGAGGGTGTATGGGAGTTTGCCCAACCAGTCTACATGTGTTTTGTGGACTTGGAAAAGGCATTCGACCGTGTCCCTCTGGGAATCCTGTGGGGGGTACTCCGAGAGTATGGGGTACCGGCCCCCTTGATAAGGGCTGTTCGGTCCCTGTACGATCGTTGCCAGAGCCTGGTCCGCATTGCTGGCAGTAAGTCGAACCCGTTTCCAGTGAGAGTTGGACTCCGCCAGGGCTGCCCTTTGTCACCGATTCTGTTCATAACTTTTATGGACAGAATTTCTAGGCGCAGCCAGGGCGTTGAGGGGGTCCGGTTTGGTGGCTCAGGATTGGGTCACTGCTTTTTGCAGATGATGTTGTCCTGTTTGCTTCATCAGGCCGTGATCTTCAGCTCTCTCTGGATCGGTTCGCAGCCGAGTGTGAAGCGGCTGGGATGAGAATCAGCACCTCCAAATCCGAGACCATGGTCCTCAGCCGGAAAAGGGTGGAGTGCCCCCTCAGGGTTGGTAGCGAGATCCTGCCCCAAGTGGAAGAGTTCAAGTATCTCGGGGTCTTGTTCATGAGTGAGGGAAGAATGGAGCGTGAGATCGACAGGCGGATCGGTGCGGCATCCGCAGTAATGCGGGCGCTGCATCGGTCTGTCGTGGTGAAAAAGGAGCTGAGCATCAAGGCGAAGCTCTCAATTTACCAGTCGATCTATGTTCCTACCCTCACCTATGGTCATGAGCTATGGGTAGTGACCGAAAGAACGAGATCGCGAATACAAGCGGCTGAAATGAGTTTCCTCCGCAGGGTGTCTGGGCTTTCCCTTAAAGATAGGGTGAGAAGCTCAGTCATCCGGGAGGGGCTCAGAGTAGAGCCGCTGCTCCTCCGCATCGAGAGGAGTCAGATGAGGTGGCTCGGGCATCTGATCAGGATGCCTCCTGGACGCCTCCCTGGTGAGGTGTTCCGGGCACGTCTAATCGGGAGGAGGCCCCGGGGAAGACCCAGGACACGTTGGAGGGACTATGTCTCTCGACTGGCCTGGGAATGCCTTGGGATTCTCCCGGAAGAGCTAGAAGAAGTGGCCGGGGAGAGGGAAGTCTGGGCATCTCTGCTCAAGCTGCTGCCCCCGCGACCCGACCTCGGATAAGCGGGAGACAATGGATGGATGGATGGCATATAAATAAGCTGCTAGAAGCAGGTTTGAGGGGAGAGGTGCAGTACAGAGTCAAGCTGTTGAGAACCTAGCAGGACTGGTTTGAATGCTACAGTACCTTCTGTCAGATGGAAGTAAGACACAAAGACCATGTGAGAGGTGGGAGAAGTTCTTCACAATGCAATTGGCTTTGCAGATGCAATGATTTATAAAAAAGTCTTTAATGGAGGACAGAGAGGTCCCAATGATCTTTTCTGCTGTGTGCACTTATACATTGTGGGACCTTATAGTCAAAGACGCTGCTAGTTCCCAAGCCAAATAGTGATGCAGCTGGTCAGAGCGCAACTAATGCTGCCCCTGTAGAATATGGTAAGAATGGGGAGATATATAGTAAATTATTCTTCTTCAACCACTGAAGGAAGTGTAGATGCTGCTGCACATTCTTGGCTAAGGAGGTGATGTTAATTTTCCAAGTAACTACCTGTTTGGTATGTTTAGGCATTTAATGAATTGTATTCTGAAACTACCTCACACCCACACCAATTGTTGTGAGCAAACAGTATATCATAATATTATTATTATTTATTATTATTATTATTAATTCTTTACATAGCACTATATGGCACTTTTCTTACTACTCAAAGCACTTCAGTAGCGTCCACCTGGTTGATGCGGTGGCAGCCATTTTTGCTCCAGTACACTCATCACACATTAGCTGTTAGTTGATGAAGTAGTGAGGTATAGCCAATTCGAGACAAGAGGTGATTTGGGGGCTTGAATGATTAGGCCATGGTGATCTTTTATAAACACAGAGAGTCAGAACCACTGTTTCACATCTCATCTGAAGGATGGCACCATTTTTACAGCAGTGTTCCCATCACTGCACTGGGACATTGAAATCCACTTTTAGACTACAGGGTAAGCGCCCCTTGCTGGCCTCATCAATACCTCTTCCAGCAGCAACCCAAGTTTTTCCTAGATGGTCTTCCCATCCAAGTACTGGAAGGGCCTGAACATGCTTAGCTTCAGGTGGATGACCTGTTCTGAAATGCCTGAAATATAAATATAGATGTGAATACTGACACCCTAAATGAATATTTTCTTACCCTGATTTATTTTGTGTGGTTTCTCCAAAACAATAAAGGTCTTACTCATTCTCAAAATAATACTTTACATCCTATTCTCACCTATGGAATTTAAATTCAGAATGTACTTTTTTCTACAGTTAATTAAACCAATTTAAATTATTATTTGATTACATTTGATTTTCTGCCTCTTTTGCAAATAAATTTTCATTTTAGAACCAAAATTATGAGATATTTCAATAATAATGGCATTTCAATGTTTATTGATACGATTAAAAGTTCAAACCTGAGCATGGAAAGTAATAATAAAACTGAGCTTCTACTCAGATATGAACATGGTATAAAGTTGCGCCTCTCAAAACAAAGGTAATCAAAATGAGAAACTGCTCACCTTGATTTAAATTAGAAGGCTGTAATTTAGAGGGTAAATGGAAATCAAGAAATGTGAAATTTATCAGACTTCGTGGATTGAAAATGTTAAAGTTCAGAAGAAACTTTTTACAAGCCATGCTTCAATTATTGTTCCAGATTTATAGATGAAAACTTAATAACCATTGACGTGAATTCTGAACAATAGCTAACTTAATAAATAAAAAAATTGCTGATGCAATCCCACTTAATATTTGTAGGCATGAATTTATAGAATTTATTCATTAGCAAATTAGATAACAAAAGATTACAGACTGAGCACTTAGTTTCAAAATCTGGCATCAATGAATCACATCAGACCAGCTCTTGCATCTGTCTTCTTAGTAAATTTAAACTGATTAAAGAACAGGAGATTTTATGCCTGATTTCCAAAATGAAACCTGCTATCTACAGTATCTTTAGACACAATGCCAACTAATTTGCTTAAAAATCACTTGCAGTAGTTGCACAAACTATAATATATACAGTATATATATATATATTTATATATATACTGTATATACATACAGTCACATATGTGTGCTTAGGAGGCAGTCAAAAAGCCCTGAGGTGAGGGAAATATCATGAGACAGGGGTTGATACAGTATATGGTACTAATGCCTTCTCTCTCTTTCGCCAGACAAAAAGAAGAAATTTAACTCACCTTCCATCCTTCCCAGTTCCCAAGATGGCTTCCAATTGTCACTTCCGCTTCTGACTCCTGATGATGACTCCACTTCCGGCGCCCTCGCGATGACATCACTTCAAGCACCTTTGACATGACATCACTTCCGGCTCCACCTCGCTGACGTCAATTCCGGGATCACCTCAAATCTAACTCCCAATGACGACGTCACTTCCGTCCGACAGCTAGGACGTCATCTCCTGCCAACTCATTTCTGTCAGCCATTTTTCAACTGTATGAAACACCATCTTTTGTCATGTACCATTATCAACTACTGTAAAGTATTTTAATCACAAATTTTGCCTTTTTGCATTTATTGTCCATTGGATATTATACGGGAAAGGTCCTCAACTCTTTTTCTCAGTTGTGGAACTCTTTTTTTAGTATCACAATATATAAAATGAATCCCTGATTTCTGTAAATTAGCCATTGTTAGAACTCTATTAAAAATCATTTTCAGGTGCATATATTGTTAAGACTTACAGACAGGTTTACCTTTTCTTTGTAACGTTTCACAAATAATTATATCCTCGAACTTGATACAGTACTTAAAAAGTACTTTATGATCATTTTTGAAGTGACTTTTGCTCAGAATGCAGCACAAAAACTGATTTAAGTCATGTTTTAAATGATATATAAACCTCTTTGATGCAGTCTATGCCAATCATTATTGTATTTGTAGTCAGTCATTTTCTAACCCGATTAGTCCTGAACATGGTTGCGGGTGGGGGAGAGTGCTGGAGCCTATTTCAGCTAGCACAGGGCGCAAGGTGGGAACAAACCCTGGACAGGGTGCCAGTCCACCGCAGGGCTTGTAAACATATGTGCCATTTTTTATTATATTTAACCTAGCATTCTATTAATAGTAGACATAGCAGTGGTAGTACATAGGTTTGAGAATTTGGTTGGCCTTCCAGGCACTATTCTTACTTGGCTTGTTTCATATTTATCAAATTGTGTTCAATGTGGTCAGAAGTTTTAAAGCAGTACTCAATTATTCCTGTTCAGAAGTAGACGTGTTATCCCGAAGAGGCTAGTGCCGGGACTAACTATCATATCTTTACATAGGTGAACATTAGGAGATGTAACTCAGAAACACAATGTTAACACTTTTTCTTCAATAAGCTAAATTAAACATTTAAACCAAAAAAACTTTAAGTAATTTATTGGTTTAAAATAAATGATAATTATTTGTGTTTAAATTTATGAAAAAGGGCGGCACGGTGGCGCTGTGGTAGCGCTACTGCCTCGCAGTAAGGAGACCCGGGTTTGCTTCACGGGTCCTCCCTGCATGGAGTTTGCATGTTCTCCCCGTGTCTGTGTGGGTTTCCTCCGGCGCTCCGGTTTCCTCCCACAGTCCAAAGACATGCAGGTTAGGTGGATTGGTGATTCTAAATTGTCCCTAGTGTGTGCTTGGTGTGTGGGTGTGTGTGTGTGTGTGTCCTGCAGTGGGTTGGCGCCTTACCAGGGATTGGTTCCTGCCTTGCGCCCTGTGTTGGCTGGGATTGGCTCCAGCAGACCCCCGTGACCTTGTAGTTAGGATTCAGCGGGTTGGAAAATGGATGGATGGAATTTATGAAAAACAAAAGTTATTTCAATGGATAGTATAACTGTAAATTGTAAGGTAACAATGAATACTTTTGATTGGAAGACTGGAATATTAGGCTACTTCCACAATACTCCCACTTTGTTTTAAAATGCAGACAGTGGTGTACAGTGCTTCAGTGTGTTTAACTCCTCAAAATGGAAACTTTTGAAAGTGCTTTCCAGAGCCAGATATTGTAAAAATTCTGGTATGGATGAGTGAAAACATAAAAGTTTTGAAATGCTGAGTCTAATAGCACTCTGAATGGTTCATGCTTATTACATGGCCCTTCCCTTACTGGATCCTGCTCATTACAATATTTATGCTCTGATTGGTCACCTTTCATGGAAGAAAACCATACTCCAACATAATGGACATGGAGAGCTTTGTTTGCCATGTTGCTTGTCGTGTTGCTTGCCTGTATGTTTCTAAATTTCATTTTGTACAGTTTGAATGCTGCATATATCCACAAAATGCAAATATCTTAACAGTTACTACAGTTTTGTGATAAACTCTGTGGGTGGTGGTATAACCATCCCTTCAAGGAGGACACATATTCTTCCTGTTTCTGGCGATGCATATATGCCCAGTTTAGGCAAATGGCTTAATACACGTGATAAGAATATAATGGGAATTTTCTTCTATTTTCCAAGGATATTTTTCATATTTTTTGCCATATAGCATTGGTCACCATTGTGTTCTGTTCAATACAAAACTTTGTCATATACAGTAAGTACTTTTAAAAAAAAAAAAAACATGAGATTAATTTGTTTCTTATTTACCAATAAAACTACATTGAGTAAAAAAATCATATAAAAATATTATTTTTGGAAGAAGTATTCCTTTAAAACCAATCAATATACACTATGTATTTTTCCATAATTTTGCTCTCTTCATGTTTCATGGCTATGCTTTATGTTTGTTTCATTTCTTTTTTTCATATTATACTAGGAATTATTGCATGGTGTACTAAGCTCGTAAGTGGAAGTGCACTTAACAAGAATGAATTGAACTGAACTGGTTTTAATTGAATTTCTATTAAAATGACCACTAAAACTACATCTTCAAAGACTCTATCCTAGTTTATCTCTAGTTTATCTTTATATGCCTAGTTTATACTATACCCAGTTTATCTTTATATCTTCAAAGACTCTATCCTATTTCACTCTATCCTAGTTAAGCCCATTTAACTTCATGCCCCAGGGCTATGGTAGCTCTAGATGGACAATGTTCTAGTTATCCTGAATGATGCACATTGTACCGTATGGCTCAGACACTACAAAAATCTTTCTTAATTAGACAAAATTACAAACTGCAACTGGAATAGGAAGCTCTGTATTATCCCTAGATAACATTCCCTCTTGTTTAGTTATGTTGTTCCACTTTTTATGTGTGCATGTATTTTTTATTTTCTTTGCTAACTTTAAAGGTAAAGTACTTGAGGTTTCAAATGACACAAAGTTTCAAATGCCACAATTTATTGTTTGATGATGAAAGGTTTTTATTAATCTATTTTACTGTATTCAATTGTCAAACAATCCATATTGTGGACCACCCAGGTTGGCAATGCCAGCTGAACCCAACACAGACAAGCGTGGGACACAAGTTCATGGCACACACTGATTTTTTTATTTTCTTTTTTACCTTGTGGGCAACACTTTCACCATTCCCACAATCTCAACACAGTCCAGCACAAGCACAAAACAATACTCTTCTCTTCCTTCTCTCTTCCACTACTCCAGTCAAGCTTCGTCTTCCTCCTCTCAACTCTGCCTCTCCGAGTAGTGGCTGCCGGCTCCTTTTACATGGCACCCAGAAGTGCTCCAGGTGCTTATTTATGATGACTTATTTCTGGCAGCACTTCCAGGTGTGGTGGAAGAAATGCCCATAAGGGTTCAGCAGCTCCTGCTGCAGCACCCCTTGGCAGCGCCTGCGGATCCCAACAGGGTTGCACCAAACTCCAACTCCCATGAAGCCCTGTGGGAGTCCAAGGCACCACTGCAATCTAGGGGGGGCTGCCATCTAGCGCTCTGGGGAAGGTAACGCTCTGGCCATGTTTGCTCCCCCAGTCCTCCCAACGTAGAGGTGTCCCAGCCGGGCAAGGGCTCTGGCTGCACGCTACAATATTTTATCTAGAGCTGTTAACAGCATGCTTCATCACAGGGTAAACAAGATTACAATATTGTATGATAATTGACTGTTGGCTGCTATTCTATCATTAGTGAGCCTTAATACCTTAAAAATAAAATTAAAAAAAAAAATTTCTAGAAAAGTGCATAATGGGAGTTCCAGGCTCTTGGCCCAGGAAAGCTGAAGAAGCACTTGCCAAAATCATCAAAGCAGTTCTTAAAGTAACCTGCACACCAACATTGAAATGCTTCTTCTGTAAGCATTGGAGACTCAGTAATTCTGGACAGATATTTTCCTGATAATGATCTTCATTTTTAAGGCATTAGCGGCTGATGGCCAGTAGATAATTAACTTCAATTCACAATTCATTCACAGTAAGTATGATCAAATAAATAATTAAAAGAAATCATTGTTACAATACACTGCAGTGAATTCACATAGATGTTCATTCGAACATTTGTCCTACACAGTGAGAATGACTCTGATAAAGGACTTATCTTTTAAAAGTTGTAAAGGTTAAATGTTATTTTAGAACTTTTTTAAATTTTTTTCAGCAATAAATTAAAGATTACCAATTTTTTCTTATTAAATACTGAAATAAAAATATCTCTGAAGTGTCATAAAGTATTATTGTCAGAATACTCGTACTAAATATAAGTAACATTTACTGCTTTAAATGTGATTCAATATACTTGCATAGTGCATGACATTTTTACATGAAATTTTTATGATATATTTTTCTGTAATTTGATTAGGTCATGGTTTTGCAGCCAAACTGGGATGTGTTTAGCCTCAAGGTCATGCCAACTATACTATGCTACAGTGGCCTATACTACTGAATAACTTGTTTTATTTTCTTATTCTGTTGTGTAAAATTGTGAACAGGGCTACTGCCTGATATAAACAAGCTAAGGACACTACAATACGAAATCAGAAAAAGTTGAGACTGTATGGAAAATGTGAATTAAAAAAGCAAAGTGATTCCTAAATTAACTTTGACTTTTTTTTTTCATTGCAGATTGTACGAACCCAAGATATTTCATGTTTTGTCTAGTCAACTTCATTTCATTTCTTAATACGCATCCATTCCTGCATTTCAGGCATACTACACATTCCAAAAAAATTTGCAACAAGGACAAATTAGATTTCAGACAGGTGATGTCAACAGGTGATTGTAATCATGATCTGGTACAAAAGCAGTATCCACAAAAGGCTGAATCATGGATGAGCAAAGATGGGCAGACGATCTCCACTTAGTCAATGAATGCGTGAGAAAATTATTGAAACTTTTAAAAACAATGTTCCTCAAAGAAAGATTGGAAAGGATTTGCATATTTGTCCTTCTGCAGTGCATAATATCATTAAATGATTCAAGGCATCTGGAGGAATATCAGTACGTAAAGGGCAAGGGAGAAAGCTTAAGATGAACATCCACGATCTCTGATCCTTCAGATGGCACTGCATCAAGAACCATCACTCATCAATAGCTGATATAACCACATGGTCCAGGGAAAACTTTGGCAAACCTTTGTCAAGCACTACAATACAAGGTTACATTCACAAATGCCACTTAAAACTTTACTATACAAAAAAGAAACTTTATATTAACCATGTCCAGAAGCAGAGTTGACTTTTCTAGGCTCGGAGGAATTTGGGATGGACCATCACAAAGTGGAAATGTGTATTGTAGTCAGTATGTAAATCAGATGAATCAGTGTCCCAGATCTTTTTTGGAAGAATTGGATGCTGTGTGATCTGGACCAAAGACTAAAAAGGACCATCCAGACTGTTACCAACAAGATGTCCAAAATCCAGGGTCTGTCATGGTATGGGATTGTGTCAGTGCCCTTGGCAAAGGTAATTTATACTTCTGTAATGGCAACATTAATACAGAAAGGTACATTGAGAGTTTAGAGCAACATATGCTGCCTTCAAGGCAACATCTTTCCAGGGACATCCATGTATTTTTCAATAAGACAATGCAAAACCACATTCTGCACAAAGTACAAAGGCATGGCTGTGGAAGAAGAAGGTGCAGGTACTAGACTGGCCTGCCTGTAGTCCTGACCTGTCCCCAGTAGTGAATGTGTGGAGAATGTTGGAATGAAAAATGTGACAATGATAACCCCGTACTGTTGCACACCTTTAAACGTTTGCAGGAAGAATGGGGCAAAATAACATCTGGAATGCTTCATCGCTTGGTATCCTCAGTGCCAAAACATCTTTTAAGTGTTGTGAGAAGGAATGAAAATGATTGCAAAGTGGTGAATGCTTTACTGTCCCAACTTTTTTTGGAATGTGCTGCAGGACTGAAATGAAGGAATGGATGTATAATAAGAAATAAAATGAAGATGACCAGACAAAATATTAAATATATTAGGTTTATACTGTCTGCAATGAAATAGAAATCAAAATAAATATAAGAATCGCCGCTTTTTTTTGCTTTTTTTTTCATATTCCATCCCATCCCAACTTTTTCTGATTTGGGGTTGTATTTAGAGCATCAGGTCAAGAGGGGAGCCTCAACCCATGTAAGGTAGAGGGGTAATGTGGGATGAGGATCCCAAAAGGACTAGAAAATAGTGCTGTTTATATGTGAAAATTGTTTGCAAATTAAATATCCATCCATTATCCAACCCGCTGAATTTGAACACAGGGTCACGGGGGTCCGCTGGAGCCAATCCCAGCCAACACAAGACAGGAACCAATCCCGGGCAGAGTGCCAACCCACCGCAGGACACACACAAACACACCCACACACCAAGCACACACTAGGGACAATTTAGAATCGCCAATCCACCTAACCTGCATGTCTTTGGACTGGGGGAGGAAACCGGAGCGCCCGGAGGAAACCCACGCAGACACGGGGAGAACATGCAAACTCCACGCAGGGAGGACCCGGGAAGTGAACCCAGGTCCCCCAACTGCGAGGCAGCAGCACTACCCACTGCACCACCGTGCCGCCCGCAAATGAAATATAGTGCATGAAAATGTATATATACCTACGAGACATATGACATCTCCAAAAAATTTATATCCTGCATAAACGTTGTAATTGTTAAAATACTCTTGAAGTTCTTGTCAGGTGACAGGATGTATTAATAAAGAACTTAGAATAGTAAAATAACAGCTGGATTAGCACTCCTGTACTAGTAAAAGATCATTGATAGAGACATTGTAGAGGCCAGGACTCAATTTCAAAACACACATTATATTAAGAAATAATTCAGCTACTCCTGTCAGTGGTTCTGTGGTCTTATATTTCAGCCAACATATACTGTAATAGTTTTGGCAATAACATTTTAATGATCACTGTCCATGAAAGTAAAAATTCACAACTTTCTAGTAATGTACAGTATATACTATGAGTAAATATTTTTCAACATAACATAACATCTTTAAATATTGCTTTAATAGTTTTCAGGGTTGCAGAGAGTTTGAGCCAATCTTGGTAGCACTGGGCACTTATGCAACTATTTACCATAAGGATTTTAACTTATGCTGAAATGGATTTGCACTGTAAAAAATATTTAAAACATACTTAATGTCCTTTGTGTATTATCATGTCTTTTTTGATGCCTTATTGTTTTGTAGAGGGCGTTTGTTGTCACCATGTTTACCATCCAGGAGCAGGAGGTGTGATTGTGTAACGGTAAAAGTGCATCACTTTGCATTTCCAGGTCATCCAAGATAAAATTTAATTAATTGTTGTGTGGCTTTAATTTTGACTTCTGGCTTTCACTTTTTCAATTACAAATTTTGGTTTCTTGTGAAGGCCTTGACAACAGATAGGACTTATTCTTGGTTATTAACTTTTACTTTATTTCTGACTATGTTTCATCCCTTTCATCTGTTTCATCTTCCAATTTTTGCTTAAATAACTCTTAGTGCCTTTTCTCTTTAAAGACCCCAAAAAAGGAAAAGTATTCAAAATTCACGCAGTAATAATCAGGCATGTGTTTCAAACTTATAGCCTTACAGGAAATTTTACTTTTCCATTAACAATGTTATTTCACTTTGGTGGAGATATATGGCAGAAGAAGAATAAAAGCATTAATAAAAGAATTTCTAGAAAAGTTTGTGTCATTCCAACAAGAGAAAGATGAGGACACAATCAAAAATGTAGGCATTATGGTCAAAATGTAAATGAGCTAAACACATGCAAAATTTTTAGACCAGGTGCATTCTAGGAATCAAGTGAGGGTCAACAAACAGGAATCCCAGAAACTAGAAAAGCCACAGAAGCAAAGTAATATGACTCATCCAAAAGTGAAGTACACGGCCTGTTTTAAAGTATTAGTAATTTTTAGAGCTATTGTGCAAGGAGGGGAGACGTCTTAGCCTTTGCCCAGTCTGACACACACTCTTATTTTTCATAACCTGGCCCTATACATTGGTGGTTGTCCCATTATATTTCAGCCCTAATGTAGTAAATGTATTCACGCACTGGGTGACATATTGGAAAAATGAGGACTTTAAACATTCCACTCTCTAAAATTTTGCTTTTCTATCTGTTCTCCTTACTTATTCTTTTACTTACAACTTAAATCAGTTTTAAAAGTTTGTGTAGTTCCAGTCTCTTTTGCCCTTGCTGCCCATCCATTGTATAACTTCTCACTTACTATGTTCCCTTGGTTGCAGAGTGTCTACATTATACAGAATAATTTTTTAGACATCATATCAACCACTATCAATTAAGTCAGTGTGGCTCAGAGATTCTTCTCCCACTCCTTCATTTTCATGGATTTAGTTCTCAAAAAGTCTCATTGGTATAAAGGAACCAAAATCATCAACAAACTCAATTCAAAGTTGTCCACCAATTATATGTTACCACCCCTGTAAACAATATGTTTGAAGATTGTCATCTGTTGTAAATTGTTATTTTTATACCCTGTTCACCTCAGGTACATTTATGTGTATGTTTTGGTACTGCCTTTCTGTTTGGTCTGGTGTGTCTAATTTTCTTACTTCCATACTCTCTATTAGCATTCCCTTCCTTCTCCACATTTTCCTGCTTCTAGACCTTTCCTCACTTCATTTATATATTATCCAGCATAGGCTGTTAATGTTACGGACAATCACTGCTAAAGTTGCTCTTGCCTCTCACTGGAAATCTCCCGATTTCCTTTTCTGTCTGGACATCTGACCCATTTGGAATTCTCTGCACCAAAGATCAATGGGGTATCCGGCTCTTAAAGTAATAAATGAACAGACATGGTACAACTGGTCCAAGTGCAGGTGCCCTCCAGTCCTGCTCATGACCCTAATCCTTAGCTTTACTTCAATTTAATAAAGTTGGTACTGTGCTCCTTCCTCGCTTGTTCATCCTGAAGGGCTGCTTTTAATGTAGCAGGGTTGGGTTGGGTTGAATTACAGGGTGATAGGGTGGGGATGAGTACCGAACATGGGTTTTTACCTTTTTTATAATTTTTGTCAGGATGACTTATGTTTCCCTTTAAAGTGTTGGCTTTGTTTTTCAATAAACAATGTGATCACAAAAAAAAATGTATCGGCCAATACACAAAATTATTTTTGGCCAGATACTGTAGATAGATAGATAGATAGATAGATAGATAGATAGATAGATAGATAGATAGATAGATAGATAGATAGATAGATAGATAGATAGATAGATAGATAGATAGATAGATAGATAGATAGATAGATAGATAGATACTTTATTAATCCCAAGGGGAAATTCACATACTCCAGCAGCAGCATACTGATAAAGAAACAATATTAAATTAGAGTGATAAAAAATGCAGGTAAAACAGACCATAACTTTGTATAATATTAACATTTACCTCCCTGGGTGGAATTGAAAAGTCGCATAGTGTGGGGGAGGAACGATCTCCTCAGTCTGTCAGTGGAGCAGGACACTGACAGCAGTCTGTCGCTGAAGCTGCTCCTCTGTCTGGAGATGACACTGTTCAGTGGAAGCAGTGGATTCTCCATGATTGACAGGAGCCTGCTGAGCGCCCTTCGCTCTGCCACAGATGTCAAACTGTCCAGCTCCATGCCAACAATAGAGCCTGTATTCCTCACCAGTTTGTCCAGGCGTAAGGCATCCTTCTTCTTTATGCTGCCTCCCCAGCACACCACTGCATAGAAGAGGGCGCTCACCACAACCGTCTGATAGAACATCTGCAGCATCTTATTGCAGATGTTGAAAGATGCCAGCCTTCTAAGGAAGTATAGTCGGCTCTGTTCTCTCTTGCACAGAGCATCAGTATTGGCAGTCCAGTCCAATTTATCATCCAGCTGCACTCCCAGGTATTTATAGGTCTGCACCCTCTGCACATAGTCACCTCTGATGATCACAGAGGTGACTGTGCAGAGGGTGCAGACCTATAAATTGTATCCAGTTTCCAAGCAAATGAAAATGAAAGAGGTGGCCAGAGATAAACTTTACAAGTGAATGTGGCCAGTAGAAAACTTTACATGGACCTATGGCAGACGCTTATAGATGAGTGCTTATAAAAGGGTCTGTTTTTGGGCATGCTGTGACAGAAGTTCAAAATGCACTACTACTTTAACATTTTCAACAAGAAAGAAATAATAAATGAATTTTACAATTATAATGAATATATAAGAAAAAAATTAAACATCTCTTAATAGCATTCATTTTTAAGGCCCTTGAGTTAATCATCAGAGGAATCCTTTTCTCGAACCAAAAGCTGTTTTAAAAATTATAGTCTACTTCAGCGTTTCCCAACTTCTCCAACCCATGACCTAATGATCGTGCTTGATTCGTCAAGGACAAAAAGCATCGACGATCACACTTGATCCATCTAATGTTCTGATGCTCTGGTGATTGCATGGGACTCTACCCATACACTTTGATGATCATGCTTGATTCACCAAGAGTGACCAACCCAATACCCCCTTTCAGGTGATTGTGCTAAATTCATGGAGGGGGAACACCAACCCCCTCCATTCCCCATGGGTCACGAACACACTTCAATGTGAAAAACTGATGTGAGACCACAAAGTCTGAGAAACACTGCTCTACTCTACAGACCAGAGGTATTAAATTCAAGGCCCATGGGCCAGATCTGGACCTAGAACCATTTCAAAGTGGCCTGCTTCTTCAATATTCAAAAGAATATTCACAAATACCTTGTGAAGGCTGTTGGTTTCCCAAAGACCTAATTAAATGTGCTTTTTATAGATCGATTGTATCTGTATATAATGTAGATTATATTTGCACCTGGTATTAAAATGCAAGTGTTCTCTTGCATTTATCTGCACAGCACAGTGCACAGCATCTTACTAACCTGTAGTTAAAATGGTTATTGGCTGCTTATAATGATCCTTAAAAAACTGTAGTGTTTTGTTATGATGCCAACTGGATTAAGTGTGACAGTCTCCTGAAGGAGATGGTAGGCCATCTTCACATACACACTGCTGCTGCCAATCCGATATAACTTTTTGATGCTGCACAGGTATAAGGGCTGGTCACTCTTAACCAACTGCTACCACCACCCTACAGGATTTATTTGTTTTCTCTGTTAACTTATTATTGTTTGTGAATAGAAAATGCATTTGCATTTATACTCATGTTAAATATGATCACTACCAGTTACTGAACAGCTCCCAATGTGTGATTCATTACCAGTGTGTTCAAACCTATTTGTGTGGTCAAGTGCCTTTTGATTGTGACACAATAATGCAAGTGTAAACTGATGTTCTTTGCTGTAGCTCCAGATTTGCCTGAACTGTCACTCTCATCTGACTTTATGCACTGACATAATTGTTTTTTTTCTAAGTGCTAATTTAGGTCTCATGGCAGCTGGTTGTATTCCAGTTCCACTGCAACGTGCAAGAATGGAAATCTGACAAAATGGAAACACAGTTTCAAAACACATGTAAGGCAGAATATCTCATTGTGATGAACAAAGAGGTTCCTGTGTGTCTTGTTTATATGGAAAATGTGGCTTTTTTTTTTCCGATATATATCCTGGCCCTTATTGGGTGTATACAGTGTTCTGCTTGGCCTGCACTAAAAGTGAGTTTGATACAGCTGCTAGGCTAAATTCTTTAAGTATTTCTGAAGATTGTACATGGTACTCAGGACTTAGTTTCTATTGCGCAGTTCTCTACTTGCTTATGATTACTTCCCCAGTGACATATAAATATTTGCTCCAGTCCCTGATTTTGAAGGACTGTAGTATATTTTCCTTAATATTCTGACCATGCTGTTCCATTACTCTTTCCTCAGTGCTCACAAATTTCTAGTGAAAAACATTGTCATAGCTTAATGTATTAATCTTTGTTCTTGTTGAAATGTTCACTTCACAATAGATTCTGGCAAACCCTTTTTGGCAAGGCAATGATTAAAAACACATACTGGGAATGAAAGATTAACAAATTCAAAACAAGAAGGAGTTAAAGCCAAAAGCTCACACAAAAAAACAAGATGTCAGAGTCCAATAGTGAAACCAGAATCTTAGTGAAAGACAATCAAAGTCATAACTCCCAGAAAACATGTATTTACTAAGTATATGCACTGCCAAAATGCACATAAGAATCAAGGAAATTGGATGTTGGATATAGCATGATGCCAACTTAAATAGTGGTATCCTGCTGATGTCATGTAATATACTTCTGCTAAACAAGAGGTAGCAATGGGGATGCTGCTGCCAATAACAATTTTGCAGCTGCCATGCTGAAGTACTCAAAATGGCAGAGACATTTATCAAAATAAAGATACAAAATGACAGTGCGGAAACATTAAAAGGGTGATAATAAAGATCAATAACCTGCAAAACATATTCTGCATGTCCAAGAACCTTCGTTCATGACAGTTATTATTTGCAGTGTGTATCACCTTGGTGTTATAATTTCTGCTACCTTTGCAGTTTACGTTTTTCTGTTTCAGATCACTTTTATGCGTTTGTTAATTTTCTTCTTTGGGTTCTTTTTGTTAGTTTGATTAATCTCTGAGCTGTGCTAATTATGTTAAATGTATTATTGTTTTTTAATGATGGATGAGTGGAGTAGGCTCCTAAGTAGATTATAGGTCTTAAGCAGGCTTTTAGTAACACCTGAGCACTATATAAGATTCTTAATGCCACAGCATTTTTGTAGTGGCATTAGTTAGGCTTCCCAGTGTATTTTTCTGTGTTCTTTACTTTTTGAAAATTTGTTTGTGGTTTTTTGGCATTTATGTTTGGGTTCTTTTGGAAATTTAACTTTTAATTTAGAATTTACAGAGAATTGTGTAATAAACAAAAATAAAAAAAACAAGAAGCAGCAATTACAGTGAGAGAAGAATGCAAGATTTGCTCAAGCGAACAGAAAATCCACAGGAAAAAAAAGTAGAACAGAAGATGATATAGGGGTGAGAGTCCTGGTGGAAATGCCCATTTATTTGTGATGTATGGTGATAGGAATTTGCCACATCAAGTATTTGCACGGCTTCCATCCAGGTATGAAACAACCTTGTTACTGGCACATCCAGCCTTTATACAATAATAATTTATACAAGGGTATTTCTGCACATGCAGCACATAAGGTCATGAAATGAAAAGCTACCACAGCAGAAGACCACACCGGTTCTACTTCAGATTAGGAAAATATCACCTGGTTTATTGAATATCCATTTCTGCAGTAACATGCAGCTAGTTTGGCAAAATTTTGGGTCAACAGCATGAATAAATGGATCCATTCCACCTCCTTTTAATGGTACAGGATGGTAGTGGTAGTGGAATGGTTTGGGGAATGTTTACTTTTAATACTAATTGAGCGTCAGTTGAATGCCACAGCATACATAAGCATTGCAGTTTCTAATCATTTCAGCAATCTTAAAATGCTCCTATAGGTTATGTGTGAAATTAAACTGGATAATGGTAAACATCATTCTTTCTCTGGCTTTAGAACTGATCTAGTTTTGTTTAGGCTATGTGAGTAATGACACAGTTCTGACAAAAAACAAATATATATTCCAATCAGTTTTTTTTATTGATGGAACCAGTCCATTTTGTCTTCTTTACTGCCAAATGTTTCATTCCCTACTGACAAAAGGCATCCCAAAAACATGATTCTGTGACTCACACTCTTATCAGCAGGACACTGAGTTTGTATCAGATTCTATACCTTTCTGTTTAGATTGGAAAATTCTAATTTTGCATATCCTGAGTGAAAAGTTTTTTGACACACATTTTCTGTAACAGTTACAGTAAAATGCTTACTTGAATTCAAAAGGAGAGTTTCTCTGAATTATAACATGGAATTTACCTTTGAGAGCTGTCATTTGTCTTCTTCCTGGCTTTTCTAGACAATTTCATTTAGCACTTTATCTAATTGCAATAAAATTACCAGTTCCATGTAATATGACTTTGTATAGTTCATGTAAATAAAGAATCAGTACAAATGTAAAACATAAAGACAACAGTAATCATCATTTTTCAGTGGCCCACAATTTCATCCAAACTAGTGCAAAAGACTCTAAGGTCATAATACAAAATGAATGTATTGCGCAGCCTGTGGATAAATACTGGGATAACATCTGGCAGTATTCGTCCTGATATCTCAAGCCAATGTTACATTATGCAACTTTTTGACGTGTTGCATGTCAAACTTGTAGACTATTGATTTTGTCACTGAACTATGTTCATTTGCACAACTGAAAATTGCTGAGCATTTCTACTTTACTGACCGGGTTATGACTATCCAGCTCAGTCATGCTCGCCCCTTTTCTGACTGCCGATAGCATTCTGCCTGACAGAGTCAATACTATGCTGGCTCTGTGTGAAGGCTTAACAGCTGCAGTGAGTTAAGCTGCAATCTCTGACTTTTTTCTTTTTCCATTTTGTCATGGTACATAACATGAGACATCAGACAGATGAGCCTATCTTCTGTTCGTGAGGTAGAAAGTCTCTGTGCCACCTGATGGAGGCAGCACTGTACTGGCATTGTGTGAAGTGTTAGCAGCTACCGTGAGTAGAACTGCCGTCTCGGCCTTGTGTTTTTTTGAACCACTGTGTTTTTTTTTAATGTAAAACACACAATATTAGAAAGATGAGCCTCTCTCCTGTTTGTGAGGTTCAAAACATGTGTGTTCCTTATTCCTCATAACTACATTCTATTCAATGAACTTCCGGATGAGTCTGCTTTGGTTGTCAGCTATCAGGCACACAAAGCCCACCCCACAAACTATATAGAAAATCAAGCCTGTTGGATTTTATTGTGACCAGATCTAGACTAGTTAATCTCAGTCATTGGGTATGTCACATTAGGTGATTCTGACTGGCTAAGATTGTGTAAATGAAGGCTATATTGAAAACTGCTTGGAAAGTCGCACAATGTGACATGGGTTTAACCAACAAGAATACTTTTCATTAAAAATGTGCCAATGATACTACAGGCACTGTGATCTTTGACTTGTAAGTCAAAACTGAAAGACTGGTGGGATTCTGTCAATCACTTTTCATATGGGCAAAACAAGAATTATAGTTGGAAAGCCAAGAGTCGGAAACCCGAAATTCTTAAGCTTCGGCTATTAATTCTTTAAAGAAAATGGTGTCTATCATATAACAAACTGACATATGGACAACAGTAACACCACAAATGGTATAAGTTCATAGAAACCACTAGTGTCAAGGATGTGAAAAAATAAATCTAAAAACAAATTTTTAGAAAATCAAGGTGGAATATCAAAAGAATATCTTAAACAGTTGAAGATTCTAGCTTGACATACTTAACCTGTGTACTGTTTTGCCAAGAGGTACACAATGGTAGGCAACCAGGGCAGAACAATGAGTCAAAAATGAGCATATTCAAAACTATAAAATCTATCCTATATCAAAAACCGAAAATGTAATCAAAGTTTAAGTCAGTGTACAATCGTAAGTTAATTGCCTAGAATTTAAAACTTAAAACACACTCAGTCACAAATGAGAATTCACTCTGTCACTGGGTTCGCCTCAGTGAAGTCACTTGGCATAATATCTGGGTTCATCTGTACCCTAAATATTAGAGCCCATAACAAAAACAAAATGGCATTGTGATGCATTCAAAACAAGCAATAATAGTGGTTTTCTTGCCATAACACTATTTTGTAAAAAAAAAAAAAATTAAATAATTGGAATTTTCATGTTCAAAAATGTGGAAAATAGTTCTGAACACCAATGAGAAAAATGAAGCCAGAAAAAATTGTATAACGTCTGTAATTTACATTACCAACACATAAGCAATAGGAGAGTGAACTGGGAATAGGAAGGACAAAACAAGTCAGAACAAAACTTCAAACACATCCAGCCTGGGGGGGTGCTATCCCATGATTCATTCAACCTGAGTTATTCTCCTCTATTAGATCAGTTTGGTTAGGGGGGTTAGTGTTACCAATTATCAGTTTCTGCATTCACTCTATGGCCAGTAGAATTATTCTCTTCATGTAATAGAGTAATTCTCTTTGTCTGTGTGTACATACAAATATTTGATTTTGCACAAAATCACCTGGTGTTCTGGCAGTGAACAGCAGTGTCCTTTATACTGGTCACAAGATGCTGTATAAATTAATGGTTCTATTAGTTCACAGTTTATAGTTACAGTTTCTATTGCCCGTCTGGCCTGGAACTGTGATTAACAATCTGGGATTTCATATCAATTTCTCAGCTGTCTGACCTCTGTAATTAAAAGGTGGAGACCAAGAGACTAGTGTCAATAAGGATATTTACATGGTAGAGTACTAAAGTATTCCCTTTATTATTTCCTCTTATTCATTCTTCACGTGGCTAATAAAGAGGTCTTACTTCAGTAAGTTACCTTTTTGAGTAGGTTTGGCAAACCCTTTACATTTGAACAAACTGTCCTCAAACAAGTTATCATTTGCAACCAAACTGTGCCTAAGCTTTATGAAAGCATATATTCCAAAAACTAATACAGTACTTTCCAGATGAATGAGAGGTGTGAAGAATTCTGGAAGAAACATGCAGCTCGGATTTATTCAGATTCACTGCCCTATCTATCATCTGGTGACTAGTGTGTGCTTCTAATCAGGATTTGAAAAAAAAATAGAAAACAGTTCACACTATTTAGAAGATTTGAATAGACAGACAGACAGACAGACAGACAGACAGACAGACAGACAGACAGACAGACAGACAGACAGACAGACAGACAGACAGATAGATAGATAGATAGATAGATAGATAGATAGATAGATAGATAGATAGATAGATAGATAGATAGATAGATAGATAGATAGATAGAATCATGAGTGTGGGCATGGGAGACAACTTAAGGACTTTGGTGACCAGGGAATAGCACTATGTGCTAATACCTTCTTTTCTTCTCCCTCTGCAGAATGGAAGATTGACAGCCACTCCATCATTTACATCATCTCCATTGTCTGTCCAACTGGACCTGCCCCTGCCTTCCTCATGACTTCTTAACCCAGAAACCAGACCTATTATTCCCAATTTGAGATTCAACTCTGGACTGAAAAGACAACTTTTCAATTATTGCATTTTTGTGCTTTATTTCATCCTGTTATACAGGGTGGTGAAGGGGGTGCCCAAACTCTTTATCTTTGATTGTCGTAACTTCTAAAATAGGTAGATACTTTGTTGATCCCAAATCTAGACTACACTTATTAACATCTGATATACTGCAAATTGCTTTAAAAACTATACGGAAATAAAGTTAATTAAATAAATGTGTCCATTACCTGTTTGGAATTAGATTATTAAAATGGAAAGATAATGCATAGCCAATGAATCAAGTTGATGGTCCAGAATGATAATATTGAAGCAACTGTTTTAATATTATCCATCCATCCTCTTCCACTTATCCGAGGTTGGGTCGGCAGCAGCTTGAGCAGAAATGCCCAGACTTCCCTCTCCCCGGCCACTTCTTCTAGCTCTTCCAGGAGAATCCTGAGGTGTTCCCAGGCCAGCCGAGAGACATAGTCCCCCCAGCGTGTCCTGGGTCTTCCCAGGGGCCTCCTCCCGGTTGGACATGCCCGGAACACCTCACCAGGGAGGCGTCCAGGAGGCATCCTAATCAGATGCCCGAGCCACCTCATCTGACTCCTCTTGATGCGGAGGAGCAGCGGCTCTACTCTGAGCCCCTCCCGGATGACTGAGCTTCTAACCCCATCTTTAAGGGAAAGCCCAGACACCCTGCGGAAGAAACTCATTTCAGCCGCTTGTATTCACAATCTCGTTCTTTCGGTCACTACCCATAGCTCATGACCATAGGTTAGGGTAGGAACATAGATCGACTGGTAAATCAAGAGCTTTGCCTTATGGCTCAGCTCCTTTTTCACCATGACAGACCGATGCAGAGCCCGCATCACTGTGGATGCGGCACCGATCTCACGCTCCATTCTTCCCTCACTCGTGAACAAGACCCCGAGATACTTAAACTCCTCCACTTGGGGCAGGATCTCGCCTCCCACCCAGAGAGGGCACTCCACCCTTTTCTGGCTGAGGACTATGGTCTCGGATTTGGAAGTACTGATTCCCATCACAGCCGCTTCACACTCAGCTGAAGATCACAGCCTGATGAAGCAAACAGGACAACATCATCTGCAAAAAGCAGTGACCCAATCCTGAGTCCACCAAACCGGACCCCCTCAACACCCTGGCTGCGCCTAGAAATTCTGTCCATAAAAGTTATGAACAGAATCAGTGACAAAGGGCAGCCCTGGTGGAGTCCAACTCTCACTGGAAACGGGTTCGACTTATTGCCAGCAATGTGGACCAAGCTCTGACACCGGTTGTACAGGGACCGAACAGCCCTTATCAGGGGGTCCGGTACCCCATACTCCCGGAGCACCCCCCACAGGATTCCCAGAGGGACAGGGTCGAACGCCTTTTCCAAGTCCACAAAACACATGTAGACTGGTTGGGCAAACTCCCATGCACCCTCCAGGACTCTGCTGTGGGTGTAGAGCTGGTCCACTGTTCCACGACCAGGATGAAAACCACACTGTTACTCCTGAATCCAAGGTTTGTAATCCGACGAACCCTCCTCTCCAGAACCCCCGAATAGACTTTTCCAGGGAGGCTGAGGAGTGTGATCCCTCTGTAGTTGGAACACACCCTCCGGTCCCCCTTCTTAAAGAGGGGGACCACCACCCCGGTCTGCCAATCCAGAGGCACTGTCCCCGATGTCCATGCGATGTTACAGAGACATGTTAACTAAGACAGTCCTACAACATCCAGAGCATTGAGGAACTCCAGGCGTATCTCATCCACCCCCGGGGCCCTGCCACCAAGGAGTTTTTTGACCACCTCGGTGACCTCAGTCCCAGAGATGAGGGAGCCCACCTCCGAGTCCCCAGGCTCTGCTTCCTCATTGGAAGGCATGTTAGTGGGATTGAGGAGGTCTTCGAAGTACTCCCCCCACCGACCCACAACATCCCAAGTCGAGGTCAGCAGCGCACCATCCCCATCATATACAGTGTTGACACTGCACTGCTTCCCTCTCTGAGACGCCGGACCAGAATCTCCTCGAAGCCGTCCGAAAGTCGTTCTCTATGGCCTCCCCAAACTCCTCCCATGCCCGAGTTTTTGCCTCAGCAACCACCGAAGCCGCATTCCCCTTGGCCTGCCGGTACTTATTAGCTGCCTCCAGAGTCCCACAGGACAAAAGGGTCTGGTAGACCTCCTTCTTCAGCTTGACAGCATCCCTCACCGCCGGTGTCCACCAACGGGTTTGGGGATTGCCGCCACGACAGGCACCGACCACCTTACGGCCACAGCTCCGGTCAGCCGCCTCAACAATAGAGGCATGGAACATGGCCCATTCGGACTCAATGTCCCCCACCTCCCTCGGGACGTGGTGGAAGTTCTGCCAGAGGTGGGAGTTGAAGCTACTGCTGACAGGGGACTTTGTCAGACGTTCCCAGCAGACCCTCACAAAACGTTTGGGCCTACCAGGCCTGACCGGCATCCTCCCCCACCATCGAAGCCAACTCACCACCAGGTGGTGATCAGTTAACAGCTCCGCCCCTCTCTTCACCCGAGTGTCCAAGACATGTGGCCGCAGGTCCGACGACATGACCACAAAGTCGATCATCAAACTGAGGCCTATGGTGTCCTGGTGCCAAGTGCACATATGAACACCCCTATGCTTGAACATGGTGTTCGTTATGGACAATCCGTGATGAGCACAGAAGTCCAATAACAAAACACCATTCGGGTTCAGATCAGGGGGGCCATTCCTCCCAATCACGCCCTTCGAGGTCTCACTGTCATTGCCCAAGTGAGCATTGAAGTTTCTCAGCAGTACGAGGGAGTCCCCAGAAGGTATGCCCTCTAGCACCCCCTCCAGGGACTCCAAAAAGGGTGGGGACTCCAAACTGCTGTTCGGTGCATACGCACAAACAACAGTTAGGACCCACCCCCCCACCCAAAGGCAGAGGGAGGATACCCTCTCGTCCACCGAGGTAAACCCCAATGTACAGGCTCCAAGTCGGGGGGCAATAAGTATGCCCACACCCGCTCAGCGCCTCTCACCGGGGGCAACTCCAGAGTGGTAGAGAGTCCAGCCCCTCTCAAGGAGATTGGTTCCAGAGTCCAAGATGTGCGTCGAGGTGAGCCCGACTATATCTAGCCGGATCCTCTCTATCTCGTGCACTAGCTCAGGCTCCTTCCTCTTCAGAGAGGTGACATTCCACGTCCCTAGAGCCAGTTTCTGTAGCCGAGGATCGGACTGCCAAGGTCCCCGCCTTTAGCCACCACCCAACTCACACTGCACCCGACCTCCTTGGCCCCTCCCATAGGTGGTGAGCCCATGGGAAGGGGGACCCACGTTGCCTCTTCGGGCTGCGCCCGGCCACCAGGCTCTTGCCATCGAGCCCCACCTCCAGGCCTGACTCCCGAGGAGGGCCCCCGGTGACCCGCGTCCGGGCGAGGGAAAACACCGTCCAAATTTTTTATTCATCATAGAAGGTCTGCTGAACCGCACTTTGTCTCATCCCTCACCTAGGACCAGTTTGCCTTGGGTGGCCCTACCAGGGGCATAAAGCCCCGGACAACAGAGCTCCTAGGATCATTGGGACACGCAAACCCCTCCACCACGATAAGGTGGCGGTTCGAGGGTTTTAATATTAGCAATGGAGAATTTAAAAGATTATGCAAACTTAACAGGCCAAGCAACAAAAGCAGAGAAAAGCAATTTATCCATTCTTTAATTTGCTTTAAATATCAGGAGTCAGGGTCTCTCCTGATCACAAATTAAGTAAACCAAAAATATGAAAGATGGAACACCACACAGTAAATTATATAGCTTAGCAGCACAGTTTCAGACCTCTTAAAATACAAATACACAAATTATAAAGTATATTCCGATATACCTTGATAAAGGTAAAGCTAAAAGCTACTACATTTATATGGGTCTTGATGGTATGATTCTACTTTATATTTTAAGAGTCTCAGCTCTTTGATCTGGAAATCTTAGAAAATGTGTATCTAGTGTTAAGCAGGGTCTTTCTTGAAATCCAGGAGAAACATTCTACATTGCATTGAAACACATGAATCCAAATAACAGAAACACAACACTTTTCATTTTCTCTTTTTAAGGAGAGTGACATATGTTTAAAAAAATTTATAAACTGATACGGTTTGTCAGGCAAGTTTTTTAAAATGTATATGGACATGCTGGTAGATCGCATTCACAAGCAGTTAAAAGCCATTAGAGCAGCGAAAAGGCTTTAATGAGCCAAGCAGACTGCCTTTTTATATTCCTCTCACAGACTCTCATTAACACGTAGAATTAAAGGTGTCGTTAAAATCTGCTCATAAACTCATTTGCCACCAGTGCAATATAATATGTAACATTTCTGTCATACTAAGTTTAATTTAACTTTTTTTCACAAAAAGTTTTGTGAAAAAAAGGCAAGATTAATGTGCTACCTTGCACGAATAGCCCTTCTTTTTTAAACAAAAGATTACAATGATATAAATTTGGAAATAAACACTGCTTTTCTTTATAAAAGGATGTCGATAACATCTCTGTTTAAAATACACTATATATCAAAGATAAATCTTAATTTATTAATGTGTTTTTTTATGTTACAGAAGCTTTAAAAGCATACATATTACATTTTTACCTCATTCAAATATGTAAACAATGCATCATTTAAACAGTAAATTTGTTTGACCTCTCAGCAAATTTTTGATGGGTCAGATTAAACTGCAGTGCCAGTCAAAAATCTGGGTACACCAAACTCTTTATGTTTTTGATAGAATTTGATACCTGTTTTCAAGATACCAGAAGCAGTTTCTTTCTTATTCAGTGGTCCATCTGGGTCTTCCCCTTTTTCTTCCATCCTTTTTAGGACAAGTTTGCCTTCTTCTGTCAAGACAGTAACAGACACATTTGGATGAAATCTTCAGTTTCTTGGAAATCTGTCACATGGAATAACATTCATTCTGCCAAAAATAAGACTGGCATGTTTCAATAGAAATCTGTGTCATTTTGGCGATTTTTGACCACAGAACTGAACTTTAGGAATGCCAGTACGACATAACTGAGGTGAACAGAATAACAAGTTTCAACAGTGCTAATGTAATTACAAAGGCTTCTCTAACAACCAATTTTCAAATAAACCTGACTAATTAAGGATAAATAAGGGAGTTTACCATTAGAACATTGAAGGAAAGACCACGGAAAATGAGTCATTGTTGTCATATGTGAATAATAAATTAAAATTTAGTCATATCAAGTAATAATAGCCATTAGCAATACTAATAATGTCTTGGCTTTATTTCTAAATCAGGTTAATGGTATTGAGATAAAAATGTATCAATTTTTACCAAAAGCATAAACATTTTTGGGTGTGTCCAAAGTTTTGAGCTGTCCTGTATATTGTAATGCAAAATTAGAGGAAACTGCAAACTGGGAGAACAACAGAATTAATTTATCTTAACCCTAAATGTAATGTAAACAAGTTTACCAAAAAAAAAACTTTTTGAAGATAGTTCAATTTCTGAAGCACAAGGATACACTGAGAAATTGTTACTTAAGTCAAACTATTGTATTATTGCCATGATAAAGGAGAAAATGTGAAGGGCATGCCAGCACAGGCAATTAACAAAAAAGAAATTGGCGCCACTGTAAGTATAAAACTGTTTACCATGAACAGACAACATATACAGGAAATTCTGAAGGACATAATAGTCTTAAGATGATAAGAAAAATGAGTTTCAAATAAATAATTTTATTATATCTTTGATAAACCCATACTTTAGATAATATGTATAAATGAGTTGGATAAACCATTAATTTCTGAAATCTCAAAAACTGACAGGTATCTATCAGAATTCTGTGAAAAGAAAAAAAGCATCATTGTAAATGTTGAAGCTCTTTGTCATGCATGTATATCAGTCTTGCCATTGAAAATTTGAAATCTTTAAAAGTTGTTAATAATAAAGGCCAATTTCCCTTCTAAACACCAACGTTAAAGTTTTTCCCAGTGTCCTTGCAAATAAAGTCAAGAAAGTACTGCCTTCCTTCATTTCTCATGATGAAATTGGATTCATTAAAGAAAGACAATCATTTCTCAGCTGAATGTTTAATATAATTTACTGGCTGTGTAAGCCCGTGCTGTAAAAAGCCAGGGGTCCTACAAACTATTGAAATCGTTGGAAAAAAAATTGAAATGTAGAGACGTCAGGTAATTGAAATGATCTACTCTGGGCATCTCTCTCCTAGGAGGTTTCGTTAGTGGCTAAGGGAGTTTCTGTTTCCTCTGAGGTGGAGCCCTTACCCCAACTCCACCTCTCATTTCTGGACCGGACAGACAGACACACACACTTGCAAGCATAGACGTTTACATAATAACTCCTTCATTCAACTACATCTGTTTGACCTTCATTACTTCTGTCTGTAGATACTATATTTAAAGGCCAAGTGACATTAATTTTCAGTCATGAGTCTGTGGCAGTAGCAGAATGCTCCCATGACCTCCAGTGATGTAATGTGACATACCCAGGGACTTAGACCAACTAGGCAGACTCTGAATGCAAGAGTGCTGACAAATAATAAGTGCTCACTCAAAAGAATAATGCATACAATGTAGCTATAAGGAATAAGGAACTCAGGCGTTTTGGACCATGCAAAAAAAGGACAGGCTAGTCTGTCTAATGTCTTGTGTTTTACATACTACAATAAGATGAAAAAAATGAAGGCTAAATTGCAGATGGGCTGTCAAACCTATAAATCTGGTTTCATCAGGCAGCATGCTATTGGGTGTCAGAAAAAGAAGTGTGCTCACGATGCTTTGAAAATGTGAAACTGAGCGAAAAATCATCAAGCAGTCATAAAATTTGACAATCCCAGTGATTTCTAGTCTTATAAATTGACTTACACAGGCAATGATATCAGTAATGGCTGTCAGCAAGATTGACATCCTTTCCAACTAGAGGTTGTGTAATTTGATATCAGCTTTAGAGCATTCAACATGGTTGAGTGGGACAAATTACTATTACCTGATATATCTTCAATTATGCATATAATAAATCACATGGATAAAGTTATACACTAAGGTTGAAATCTGGATAAACAATATAAACTCTGAATACTTTTCACTATTGCAACTGGGCCACTTGCTATTCAATTGCACAAAATCAGGAAATTTTAAAGGATGTTAAAGAAAAATTATTCTTTTATGCTGATAATGTTGTGATTTAGATAATAGACAGCTGATGGCAATTTTTTTCATATTTGGTAACATTCATCAGACTTTTTCCTTTGGAAGCTACACATAATTTAGAGCCACTAATTAGCCTAATTTGCACATCTTTTGGATGCGGAAGAAATAAATGGGCTCTTGCAATAAAATGCATACAGACAAAATGGAAAATATGCAAACACCTTAAGGTAGTGACCAGATTGGGATTTGTATCTTGTCTCCTGGAGCTTTGAGGCAGGAGCACTAATCACTGTGCTACCCCTTACTTGAATTGTTCAAAATACTTACTGAAATATTGCTAAAAATTATAATTACTAAATACAAAGTGCTATCATCACATTATTATCATTACTATATTTTGTGATAAACACAAAAATGACTTTGGAATACATTCCTGTTATTAAATACAAATAAATCAACAGGTAAAAAATACTGTTCTTATCTTTGTGTTAAAGAAGTAAATGTCTGCTGAATTCTGTCTTTATGATAAACATGAAAACTGCTTTCATACTGGCCGTCTGTTTTTGCTGCTAGACTGGTGTCTGGGCCTGAATTAAAATACACAGGTATATAAAATGAATCAGTCAATAGAAACACAATTCAAGAATCTGTCTTACAGTACACAGGTGAATTGTAAGTTACAAAAGTAATTTATTTGTAAAATGCATGTATATGTTATATTTATAGCACAATTATTATCATGTGTACAAAGTAAAGTGAAATTCTTATTTTTATGTGCTAATCATCATGCAGTAAGTCATTATTCTTCTCTGCTGTCATGTTAAGAAGTGTAACAGCCCTAACCTCAAAAATTCTATCTTTCTTCCCTGAAAATTTCTAGAACATATTTGTTATTATCAAATTAAACCCAACAAGACATAAAAACTACTCATAGCATAAAAGCACTGGATAACATTGTTGTATTTCAGGGTAATGAGCATCTAGTATAAGATCATTTTCTATACTTTATTAAATTATACAGGTCTAGCCAAAGCTGATTTTTCATTTGACAGTGTTCTGTTCTTTAGCCCCCATGAGTGGCCTATTACAGCAATGGTGGAGCCAAGAAATTAGAAGGATTTAAGGAGGCATTGGGTCATTTGTTGCTAAAGCTGAACATTAGCTTTAATACTATAACCCAGCTGGAAAATATGTGGATAGACTTACTCCTAATCTATACTGAAATGGGACTTTACAGTTTGTTCATTTGCATACTTCAACAGAACACATAGTCTATATATATTGTAAAAGACGGCTGGTAGCCCAACCCAGCTGGGACGCCCAGAGAGTGGAAGGATGGGGGAAGGCAGCTACTTTGGGACACTGCCTCCCCCAAGACACTGGATGGCAGCTTCCCCAGAGTGTAGCGTTTAGAGTATAGATTCCCACAGGGCACCATGGGACATGGAGTTCAGTATCACAGCTCTGTTGGGTATCGTGGGAGCCGCCTGGGGACGCTGTGGATGGACGATGGGAGATAAGGTTCTCGCCTAACCCGGAAAGACTGGCAGGTCACGAGAACGGAAGCCCATAAGTACTTCCAGGCTGCTTAAAAATAAGTATCCATCTGACCCTGAAGTGCTGGCGGGTCATGTGGACGGAAGAGCAGAAGCACTTCCAGGTTGGACACTATATAAAGGACTGCCTCAAACCCAGTCCTTCCCAGTTGGGAGGAGGTGGACAACGCATGCTGGGAGGTGTGGAGGAAAAAGAATTGTGTATTGTGCTTTACTTGCCTGTTAACCGGAGGCTGTGGTGCTAAGAGAGCACTCTAAGAAGGAACAAGAATAAAACACATTCTTGGTGCTTTTATCCTGTGTTCTGTGTGTCTGTCTGTTGGGTTTGAGGAGCAACAGTGCCCTCTAATGTCCACAAGTCCACTATATATATATATATATATATAGGCCTATATATATATATATATATATATATATATATATATATATATATATATATATATATATATATATATATATATATATACATACAGTTAGGTCCATAAATATTTGGACAGAGACAACGTTTTTCTAATGTTGGTTCTGTACATTACCACAATGAATTTTAAATGAAGCAACTCAGATGCAGTTGAAGTGCAGACTTTCAGATTTAATTCAGTGGGCTGAACAAAATGATTGCATAAAAATGTGAGGCAACTAAAGCATTTTTTTAACAATTTTATGCAATCGTTTTGTTCACCCCACTGAATTAAAGCTGAAAGTCTGCACTTCAACTGCATCTGAGTTGATTCATTTAAAATTCATTGTGGTAATGTACAGAACCAAAATTAGAAAAAAGTTGTCTCTGTCCAAATATTTATGGACCTAACTGTATATATATTTATATATATATAAGTATATAAATATGTATATATATATAATATATATATATGCATCACAAATCCAGTCCTTGAGTTTCACAAACTGCAGTCTGTCCAACAGAGAGTTCATTATCCAGGACACTCTAGGCTCATCCACCTGCATATCTCTGAGTTTCCCCCATTACCAGAGATGGTTGGATAGTATTAAAGGCAATGGAGAAAACACCAACCCCACAGTGCTATCACTTTTGTCCAGGTGAGAATAAGTCTTGTGGAGCAGATAGGTAATTGCATTCTTTATTCCAATCTTTGTCTGACAGATAAACTGTAGTGTGTCTAAGTGGTCTACAATAGGAGGATTCATATAGTCCAGGAGCAGCCTTTCGAAGGTCTTCATGATATAAGACATAAGTGTCACTGGTCTGTAGTCATTAGGTGAAAAGGTGCCTGCCTTCTTTGAAACAGGAACAATGCAGGATGTTTTCGACAGCAGTGGCACATCCTGGAGCCTGAACAGATTCTACCATGTTTATTAGCACGGGCCTTAACAACTCAAGGACTAACTCCGTCTGGCCCCACGGCTTTCCCTGTTCATGTGTGTTTCATTAAATCATGTCAAGGAGTGTGTTGTGTTTTTACACTTACACCAACAGTAAACAAATGCATTAATAAAGACAGACCCCAATGCCGCAAATGATCAAACTTGCGTTTTTCCTTTTTACTTACTGATGATATATATATTGTGAGAACTGGTCCGAACACCATCAGACAGACACCAGCACAAGTACAAAACACACATGTTTATTCAGAATAAAGTCCACACAGCACACAGTGCTTCCAGCACCAAACAACCCCAACCACGGAGCTCTCCAATGTCTGTGGGCCACCTTTCTTCCTCTTGTCCCTGGAGCATCGTCCACCTCCAGCTCCCGACTCTCGCTCTCTAACTGTAAGTAGGCGGCCCCCTTTATAGTCACCCGGATGTGCTCCAGGTGCTTGTTGATGACCTTCGGACGGCACTTCCTGGTGTGGCGGAAAGTGCCACACAAGCACCCGGATGCACTCCAGGCGCCTTTGGAAGGTTCTTCTGCCACCTGCCCAGGTGTGGCAGAAGTGCAGATTTCCTGGGCTCCACAATACTCGGGGGGCCCACTGGTGGTGGCCCCAATGGGTTTGAGCCTCCTGGCTCTGTCCCCGTGGTCCCCTCATTATCCAAGGCGGTTGCCCCCTTGTGGCCCAGGGGACATAAAACTGCCTCCCAGTCCTTCCAGGCATCCCGACTGGGTCTGCCCCACAGCCTCCTGCCACAATATCAAGTTCCAGCAAAAACGGGCACATTAATACCACGGTACAGGCACATCACATATTCTATCCAATTCTTTTGTAACTTAAAATAGTCCCTATATTTAGCATCAAATTATTAGATATACAAAACAGAGATGTCTCAATTTTGAAGAATGGAGGGCTGTACGAACCAGCCCAACTTCAAGAGACCCCTGTTGTCCACTAATGTGAACAGCAAGATGTAAAATGCCAAATGTCTGTTTAGTATATAATTTTGTAATTTTAATAACAGTGAGCATTTTTGATTTCAGTTTGGCATTTACTCATTCACTTAGAAAAAAATATTAAACAATCCTGGTCTCTGTACCTTTAGTTTCCTTTTTCAAGATGTAGTTTCATAATTTTATGGTGTATTTCTGTTCTCTGTAAATTAGGGCAGAACATTATGTTTCACTCACCTATTACAACTTTCATGTCATTCCAATATATATATATATATATATTTTTGCACCATTTTCTGAGACACCTGTCTTCACTGGCATCCAGTGTTGGGAAGGACTTTTCTGGCCTCATCTATGTCTGTTTTGTTTCTATTTTCATTTTAAAAATGCTAATCTTGTGTTTGAATTTACAAATCAAACAATGACGTAGCTTGAATAATCAAATCCAGCAAAGCTATCCTAATAAAACTGCTTATTTCTCAGTCTAATGGTTTCTAAAAATGAAAATGTGTTTAAAGAGATGAATGTGAAACAAATGTTCTGTACATACATATCTGTATTATACACTGCATGGCATTTTGTTTCAGTGTTGTTTTTCCTTTTGTTGCCTTTTATTTTGTGCTGCCCTTTATCTCTGCTGTATTTCTAGCTGGACTGGATTAAGTGGGTTTGAGAATGTTATGTTGCGTATTTGTAATTCATTAGTGAATAGCACTGGGCCAGTAAGTAGCAATGTGTTTTATAAGAATGAATTGAATTCAACTGAAAAGAATAATTTCTTTTGATCCGAATATGGAAGGGTCTCAACATTTTCTTTCAAATGGAGGCCCAATGATAGTAAAATACAGCATATGATGTCCCAGGTATCGGCACTTTATAGGGTGGTCCGGATCTAATTATCCAGTTTTCATTATGCTATAACTTGTTAAGTTTATTACATAGAGAATTCACAGCACCTGCCCTGCACATAGAGATTTCACTTATAATTGCTTTTGTTGCCAATAGATGGCAGCACTTGCCCTGCATTCCAAAATGGCGTGGAGACGGTTGTCAGTCGAACAGTTGCATAATTAGATCTGGACCACCCTGTTTGTATATGATCCTTCAAACTTTGGGCACCTATAGATGCTCCCAAACAGATCAGTGGTGGATGACACAACAGTACAGATCAAAGTAAAAGTTAAAAGAAACAAATGTACTTTATTACAGTGCCAGAAACATTAATTCTTGAGTCATGCAATAATAACACATCTCTTCTGCAATGACACACAATATATATAATAAGAAACAAGCCGCTTCAGTCGCCACTTTCAAATCACGCCTAAAAACGCACTTCTTCACATTGTCTTTTAATTCTTAATCTATTTCATTTTCCACTTACTTTTCGCTATTTCTTTATTTTAATGGGTCCCCCGACCTGTTTTTAGTATTCTCTGTTCTAATTCTCTCTTAATGTTTGTTTTTAACTTTTTGCTCTTAGTCTCACTTGTCTTAACTGTACAGCGCTTCGGTCAGTTGTAATGCTGTGTTTTTAAGCGCTTAACAAATAAATATGGTATGGTATGGTAAACAAAAAGAAGTAATGGTGAATATCTACAATATGTGCAATGGCTCTTAATAATCAAGTGATGAAAAACAGCATAAACAAACAAACAATTCTTCATTCTCCTGTTTCAGACGAGATAAAAATCAAAAGGACGAAAAAAAAAAAAACCAAAAATCAAAAAGTGAAAAATAGCACAAGCACAAAAACTGCATCCATCCATCCTCCAACCCACTGAATCTGAACACAGGGTCATGGGGGTCTGCTGGAGCCAATCCCAGCCAACACAGGGCACAAGGCAGGAACCAATCCTGGGCAGGGTGCCAACCCACCGCAGGACACACACAAACACACCCACACACCAAGCACACACTAGGGCCAATTTAGAATCGCCAATCCACCTAACGTGCATGTCTTTGGACTTTTGGAGGAAACTGGAGCGCCCGGAGAAAACCCACGCAGACACAGAGAGAACATGCAAACTCCACACAGGGAGGACCCGGGAAGCGAACCCAGGTCCCCAGGTCTCCCAACTGCGAGGCAGCAGCGCCACCGTGCCGCCCACAAAAACTACATATGAAAATCAATGAAAATCTATAGTATTTACAAGAATGCAAAATAAATAATTTCTGTACCACAATCACTCTACAGAAGCTCACTCACTAACACCAAACAGCTAAAACACGACCCCTGCTGGACGTCTATCAGTTTTATATGCCGTGCCTCATCTCCCTGACCAATTGCTTACCGCATTAGCCTGGCATTCCCAATCAGTGATGTCATTGTGACATTCCACCACATGCTTCCTTATTTCAGGCAGAAGTCTTTTATTTCCTAGTGCCTTCTCAATTGCACACATGCGTAGCTGCAAGTATTAACATGTGCAAACCACTCTATTTTTAGGTTTATTCTCGAACTTAGTCTTTCTCTCTGGAACTTTCATTCTTACAGTGTTCTAATTTGCACGACCATCTTGTGTGCCCACTTTCCTGCCAGTACTTGCTGCCAAGGACTTAATTGGACATCTTTTCTCATTAGGCATGAAGTAACACCAGGATGTTGACGTGCTGGTGGTCAAAGGTTCAAGTGATCCAACAGACCTCCTCACAACTGGCTTGAATGATCAGTGATGCTTCCTCCCATGGCGTGTCTCACTACTGCTGCTGCATTTCCTTCCCAAAGTCTCTGTGACACTACACTCTTACAAATAAAGGTATCAGAGTGGTTCCACAGAGTAATGCCATAGAGGAACCATTTTTGATTTCCCAGATACCCATGCACATGAAGGTTCTGGAAAGATCCTTTATTTATAAAAAGATCCTTTATTTATTTAGATTTGTAATAGGCTTATTGCAGTAAATAACCATGAATAGAAGGTAAAAGATTTGCAAAATATCAGTGGGTTCCTGATTTTAAAAGGAATTTTGCTGAATAAAATAACACAGGCTAAATTCAAGTTTCCTTAATCTGATAGTGGCTTGCAAGGTAGCCTACCATTCATTAAAAATTTAAATTTTATTCTAAATATTAAGAATTTTTTCAAAGTACAAAGAACCAACTTTATATGCAAAGAACCCTTCCCGGAATGAAATGGTGCTTTATCAAGCAAAGGTTCTACAAAGAACCTTAACAGCCCAGTAAAGAACCAGCATTTTTAACAGTGTACCCTGCAGTTAGGTGCACCTTTTATTACTAATTCTAAAAGAAAAAAAAGCAATAATTATTTACTTTGCTTTAGCAAAATCTGTCCCTGATGTATGATTTGTCATACTGCATAACATCCATACATTTTCCAACCCGCTGAATCCGAACACTGGGTCACGGGGGTCTGCTGGAGCCAATCCCAGCCAACACAGGGCACAAGGCAGGAACCAATCCCGGGCAGGGTGCCAACCCACCGCAGTACTGCATAACATCGACACAATAAAGTCTGATGATGAAAACCAACAGCAAACAAAATTTACAATCCAAGAATAAACAATAATATAATGCAGCACCCACTAGAAAGAAATATAGTTTAATCTCTATTTAAAAAAGTGAATTTGAAGATAAGCAATAGTAGGTCTTCCTTCTCTTTACTCTTAGAAGCAAAAGAAGACTTAACTACTGCTATGGTCTACTACCAGGTTTATGATCACCCCCAAGCATTCTGTCCAACTTATACTCCTTAGGAGACTTTTTTTTTATTTGAGGATTTTAAGGTCTTTATCTAGAAAATATTTCACACTGCCAGTTTCCTTATTATTACATTATATTTCTGTTTTCACTTCCAATTGTAATATATTTCAATCCTCTTTCATATTTCTATGGACATATTAGGTTTATTTTGACCCTTGCAATCCTAAGTGGTTCAATAATATTTGTATATGAACTATGAAATAGCTAGCCTATGGCTTTCCTAATGCTTCCATTTTCATTTGCTATGTGACTGCACAACTTTGCTAATGTCAGTCGATATTAGGAATTGTTCGGAATACTATCTGCCTCTGCTGCCACCTCATTTTCAAATAATTCATTACTTTGTACTGAAGAATCTATTCCCATAGCAAATTGTTTTGTATATGCAGCATCTGTATAGCATTCTTCAAGTTTGCTTTGAAGAAACCTCTATTTTGACCCCAAAAAAAGAAAAACAAATTTATATTCATCAGTCGCAGAGCTGTGATTATATTTGTTTAATGTTCCGCGGCTGGACTTGCCTTACTCATTCATTTCAGATTGCTTTGTTTTCCTTTTATACACACAGCTTTTCTTGTAACTCTGCAATTCAATGATTCCTTTTACAATGCTGGCTTGTTTGTGCAAAGCATATACAATCATCTCTGTAGATGCTTACTTCCTTAGTGTAAAAAATATGTTTTTTTTTTCTTTTTTCTCCCCAGTGTACTTCTTAAGGTAAGTTGAAGAAATAAAAAGCTGCCCTTCGTACCACCAAGGGAGACATTTCAGATCATAATATGACATTGCTTCAATAAGTCATTTCTTGTTATAAATTTCTAAATATATACACAGTTTGTACACACACACATATATATGTTTTTATATATATATATATAATATATATATATATATATATATGCACTATACATATATATGTATATATACATACATATATATATATATATATACAGATGTATTCAGTGTCCTATTGTATTAAAGGCATATATGTAAAAGTAAAACTCATAAAATTAAACAAAAGAAAATGAAAAAATATACCTATCCGAACTAGTCTGAGGTAATCACTACCACTCCTAGACACTGGGGGGCATGATTACTAACTGTAATATCCCTGTTATCACATGCAGCTTGGAGGCGATGACCAATGAGGGCAATTGACCGTGTCCCTTTGGGTCCAGAAGCGACATAAACAAGGTGCTCTCGAAAGGCAGTGTCTTATTCAGAAGATGAGTTAAGCCCAAAACAGAGCTCGGACCATGTTACTAGACTGCTCTCCAGAGCCTATCCATTTGTAGCCAACAGCTAAATGTTGTTTTGTTTACTGTTTGCGCTATTGGCAACTGTTATTTTTCAGTTCTTTTTTGCTTTGCAAGTGAACAGAGTGGCCCATTTAGCAATTCAACATTTGTTTTGAATCCTTCCCTCGACCAACAACATACTGTGTATATATATATATATATATATATATATATATATATATATATATATATATATACAGTATATATACAGTAATCCCTCCTCCATCGCGGGGGTTGCGTTCCAGAGCCACCCGCGAAATAAGAAAGTCCGCGAAGTAGAAACCATATGTTTATATGGTTATTTTTATATTGTCATGCTTGGGTCACAGATTTGCGCAGAAACACAGGAGGTTGTAGAGAGACAGGAACGTTATTCAAACACTGCAAACAAACATTTGTCTCTTTTTCAAAAGTTTAAACTGTGCTCCATGACAAGACAGAGATGACAGTTCTGTCTCACAATTAAAAGAATGCAAACATATCTCTTCAAAGGAGTGCGCGTCAGGAGCACTGAATGTCAGAAAGTGAGAGAAAACCAAACAAATCAATAGGGCTGGCTTTTAAGTATGCGAAGCACCGCCGGTACAAAGCTGTTGAAGACGGCAGCTCACACCCCCTCCGTCAGGTGCAGACAAAGAGAGAGAGAGAGAGAGACAGAGGAAAACAAACAGTCAAAAATCAATACGTGCCCTTTGAGCTTTTAAGTATGCGAAGCACCGTGCAGCATGTCGCTTCAGGAAGCAGCTGCACACAGAAGGTAGCAACGTGAAGATAATCTTTCAGCATTTTTAGACGAGCGTCTGTAGCGTCTAGGTGTGCGAACAGCCCCCCTGCTCACACCCCCTACATCAGGATCAGAGAAAGTCAGCGCAAGAGAGAGAGAGAGAGAGAGAGAGAGAGAGAAACAAAAGTAAGTTGGGTAGCTTCTCAGCCATCTGCCAATAGCGTCCCTTGTATGAAATCAACTGGGCAAACCAACTGTGGAAGCATGTACCAGAAATTAAAAGACCCATTGTCCGCAGAAATCCGCGAACCAGCAAAAAATTCGCGATATATATTTAAATATGCTTACATATAAAATCCGTGATAGAGTGAAGCCGCGAAAGGCGAAGCGCGATATAGCGAGGGATCACTGTGTGTATATATATATATATATATATATATATATATATATATATATATATATACTAGCAAAATACCCGCGCTTCGCAGCGGAGAAGTAGTGTGTTAAAGAGGTTATGTAAACATATATATACATTGTGATCGAACAAAGAAAGTCACAAATACAAAATAAAGATTTGGGAACCGTCCCCGTATATTGTCGTGCAGACAATATTGAAAAATGCAGTGATTCAAAGTCCTGAAAGTACAATGAACAATCTTACTGAAACAAAATGGTGGTTTTATAGAACAAAAACAGGTGACAGGAAATGGTTGGCAAAATGGTGATGTGGCAACAGGAACCGGAAGTGGCGTTATTTTGAGGAGCCGGAAGTGAGGTGGTTTGTGGGTGCCGGAAGCGACGTCATCAATATTGGTCGGAAGTGACGTCATCGCAGCCATTTTGAAAACCCGGAAGTTGCGGGATTAATTCTCTTCTTGTTTCCTGTTGGCAAAAGAGAGTTCAGGTAAGTACCACGTGACATCCCTTTATTTCACAATGTTTTACTCACCTTTAGGCTCTTTGACTGCCTCCTAATCGTACATGTGTGACATGACCCCCCCCTCAGCCCAGACCCCTCGGGTCAGGCGACCTGCACCGCGAGGTCGTGGACATGAGAGAGAGCATCTGCGTTGGCTTGCAAGGAACCCCTACGATAAATGACACTAAAACGATAAGGTTGTAAATCCAAAAACCACCTAGTGATGCGCGGGTCAGACTCACGATGAAGAGACATCCACTGCAAAGCGGCATGATCCGTCACCAGAGTAAACTCGCGTCCCAGTAGGTAGTATCATAGAGACGTGATAGGCCACTTGATCGCCAAGGCTTCTCGCTCCACCGCAGCATACTTGGTCTCTCGTTCCAACAATTTCCGGCTGAGGTACATAACGGGGTGTTCAGCACCGTCGACACATTGGCTCAGCACGGCACCCAATCCTGTGGCCGAAGCATCGGTCTGGAGAATAAAAGGAATAGAAAAATCAGAAGATTTCAACACCGGTGCTGACGTAAGGGCCAATTTCAGGTCACTGAATGCTTTGTCCACCGCATCATCCCATACCACTTTTAAAAGCGCTCATTTCTTCGTTAAATTCGATAAGGGCGCAGCAATTTCAGAGAACTGCGGTACAAAACGGCGATAGTAACCCTCCAGCCCTAAAAATGCTTGAACCTGCCTCTTATTCATCGGACGGGGCCAATTCAAGATGGCATCAAGTTTATTACATTGTGGTTTAACAGTACCCCCACCCACCACGTAGCCTAAATATTTGGCTTCCTTCAATCCGAAGAAACATTTCTTCGGGTTAATACGAAGCACGGCTGACGCTAGTGTGAAGAGGACTGCTTTAACCTGCAATACATGATCCTTCCATGTGCCGGAATAAATGACAACGTTATCCAAGTAGGCGGCACTATAGGAATTGTGGGGCCGAAGCAGTGTATCCACCAGACGTTGAAAAGTAGCTGGTGCCCCGTGCAAACCAAAAGGAAGCACCTTATATTGCCAATGTCCACTGGGTGTACTAAAAGCGTTTTTTTCTTTAGCGGAGTCCGTTAAGGAAACTTGCCAATACCCTTTAGTCATGTCAAGAGTAGTTAGGAATCGAGCGTTCCCTAACCGATCAAGTAAATCATCCACTCGCGGCATGGGATACGCATCGAATTTAGAAACCTGATTTAGTCGTCAGAAGTCGTTGCAAAACCTCCACGAGCCATCAAGTTTAGAAACTAGGACAATTGGACTAGACCAAGGGCTATAACTTTCTTCAATAACCCCTAGTTCCAGCATTCGTCTAATTTCCAGCTCTACTTCCGCTTTCTTTGCCTCCGGGAGCCTATAAGGTCTCTCTCTGACAATCACTCCCGGGTCCATAATGATGTCATGAACAATCAACGCAGTACGTCCAGGTGTCTCGTCCACAACTTTAGGGACAGACAAGATAGCCAGTTCGAGATCTTGTCGTTGTTCAAATGTCAAATCAGGACCAAAATTCAGATGTGCACATGACATGAAAAGAGAACTAGGTTGTCCGGAGGAGGGATCAACGTCCCTGTCCTTCCACGGTTTCAGTAGATTTATATGATACACTCTTTCACTCGGTCGACGATTAGGTTGTTTAACCAAATAGTCGACGAGTCCTTTTCGTTCCTTTATTTCATAAGGACCTTGCCAGTGTGCCAACAATTTTGAATGGGAGGTTGGGACGAGCACCATTACACGATCACCCGGGACAAACTCCCGAATGGTGGTGTTTCTATTATAATAACAAGACTGCGCTGCTTGTGCTTTTTCTAAATTGTCTTTTAGAATAGGTCTAATTTTCTCAAGTCTATCACGTAATTGCGCGATATATTCGAGAATATTTGAAGTAGGGAGGTCCTCCTCTTCCCATCCTTCTTTTAACATATCCAAAAGCCCTCGGGGTTGTCTTCCATACAATAACTCAAAAGGAGAGAAACCTGTAGAGGTCTGTGGGACTTCCCGGTATGCAAACAAAACGAGGGGAAGCAACTGATCCCAGTTTCTTCCATCCTCGCTAACTACCTTACGTAACATCTGTTTTAATGTTTGATTAAAACGTTCCACCAACCCGTCAGTTTGGGGATGATAGACTGACGTTTTCAGATGTTTTATACGGAGTAATTTAGCAATTTCCCTGAACGTCTCCGAAGTGAAAGGAGTCCCTTGGTCTGTTAAAACCTCTTTGGGGATCCCAACATGAGCGAATATCCCTACTAACTCCCGTGCGATGGTTGTTGTATTAGCTGAGCGCAAAGGAACAGCTTCTGGAAAGCGAGTGGCATAATCAACTAATAATAAAATATATTTAAATCCTTTTAACGAGGGTTCTAATGGTCCTACGAGGTCTATTCCGACTCTTTCAAATGGGATATCAATAAGGGGAAGGGGAACGAGAGGAGCTGGAGTCTGTCTGGGAATCTGGCGAATTTGACACTCCGGACAGGAAGCACAAAATCGCCTGACCTCCTCATTAATTCCCGGCCAATAAAATCGGAGCTTTATCCTCTCTAAAGTTTTATCGAAGCCCAAATGGGCTCCCAGAAGGTGAGCATGTGCTAATTCACACACTTTTCGCCGAAAAGTGCGTGGGATTAACAATGTTGCTCGCACTTCACCCCCGTGTTCTGCCACTCGGTATAACAAATCATTTTTAATAACAAAGAACGGCATGGGTGGCATGGGATTCAGAGTTGTATAACCCTCGGTGGACACTATAGCATTCCTAGCAAACTTTAAGGAATCACTGTTCCACTGTTCTCTTTTAAAGGATGAGGGTGTTAGAAGGAATTGGGACGTTAACACTTGTATTGGGTCTTTCCCGACCTCCATGGGAGGGGCTACTGCCTCCACGTCCTCCACGTTAACTGTAGTAGCTCCCGTAGAGGACGATGGGACATCGATTTCTTCGCACTGGGTGCTACTATCCGCCCGTGCTACTGAGGGACATGACATGGAGGAAGTCGGATCAGTTTGTTCCATCATTAAGCCTAAATATTTCTTTGGTACAGTTACGTTTTTACCGCTAATAATTTCATTCCAGTCCCTACCAAGTATAACTGGAAACGGAGGATCCGGTAACACAGCCATGGCCATACTTGTTAGATTTCCATTTACTGTCACAATACATCTGGCTGTTTTATAATACCGGATATCTCCGTGAATACATTTTAGACTGGTTTTTATTTTAGTCCACTGTTACGGTAAAACGAAACGGGTAGCAACAATAGAAATGTTACTCCCGGAATCAAACATTTCCCTTACCTTTCTGCCATTTATAATAACTGCACCTGTATAGGGGAGAGACAAAGGGTTACTCACGGTGGCACAGTACCTTTCCCCCCTTACCAACGAACAATCCATCGGTTCAAAGGAGCAGCTAGGAGACAGATGTCCAACCTCCCCACACTTGAAACAGCGGGGAAGATTAGCTGGTCTGTCTCTTCTACGGACGGCAGGTTCGGGAGCTTGTTGGGGGGGCTCAGGAGCTGCCCCACGTGCCTGTTGGGTTCGGCGAGAGAACCGTTCTGATCGTCCCGATTTGCAAGCCGCCCAATGACGCTCCGGGATTTTTATAAGAGAGTACATGTCCTCGTAAGTGTGTTTCCGGACTTGCTGGGCTATGTGTTCGGAGAGGGCATGAACAAAGGTCTCACACGCTAGAATTTCGGCCATCTTATGAGAGTCATTGACGTCGGGCCATAGCCAACGACAGACCTTTCCCCAGGCTTCAAAGCCCTGGGTTCTCAGTGGCCTCTCAGGGTCAAATCGCCACTCCATCCACTCTCTTGCCTGCTGCTCCGGAGATACGCCGTAGTGTTTAAAGACCTCTATTTTGAGAGCATCATAATCAGCAGCCTGCTCCTCAGTTAAATCATAATAGGCCCTCTGCGCCGTTCCTTTCAGGTAGGGAGCCAGTTGGTACGCCCACTCCGACCTCGGCCATGCGTTCCGCTTAGCGGTACGCTCGAAGATCAAAAAATACGTTTCGATGTCATCAGATTCAGTAAGAGTAGTCAAAGCAATGGGTGGTGACCGAGCGACCTCCGTCCGTATCCTAGCTGCCGAATGAGCCTCCGATTCCGCCAACTGAGTCCTGGTCTCCCCCATCTGAATTTTCAGGGTCTGTAAATCTCCCATGATCATGGAGAGAACGGTATTCAGGTCTTGTTCTTCTGACATCTTGAACAATTAATCCTGCCGACTACGCCAATTGTGATCGAACAAAGAAAGTCACAAATACAAAATAAAGATTTGGGGACCGTCCCTGTATATTGTCGTGCAGACAATATTGAAAAATGCAGTGATTCAAAGTCCTGAAAGTACAATGAACAATCTTACTGAAACAAAATGGTGGTTTTATAGAACAAAAACAGGTGACAGGAAATGGTTGGCAAAATGGTGATGTGGCAACAGGAACCGGAAGTGGCGTTATTTTGAGGAGCCGGAAGTGAGGTGGTTTGTGGGTGCCGGAAGTGACGTCATCACTATTGGCCGGAAGTGACGTCATCGCGGCCATTTTGAAAACCCGGAAGTTGCGGTATTAATTCTCTACTTGTTTCCTGTTGGCAAAAGAGAGTTCAGGTAAGTACCACGTGACATCCCTTTATCTCGCGATGTTTTACTCACCTTTAGGCTCTTTGACTGCCTCCTAATCGTACATGTGTGACAACATATACATATATACATATCTACATGTACACATATCTACATATACATATATATACATACATATACACATCCACATATACATATATATACATATACAAATTTACATATCTACATATATATTGCTAAAATATAAAGTGCAATATAAATAAAATGTATTATTATTATTATTATATATATATACATATGCACATATATGTATATAAATATAGACATACATATATACATACATACATACATTCACATATATATATATATATATATATATATACATATCTACATATATATATATATATATATATATATATATTCACGGCATTCGTAGTCTGAATCACAATCTGATTGTATGGGTGGTTACCTACTAGGTAACGCTTGTGGTTGGCCAGCAAGTCAGCTAGCATCCGTCACGGTGCCCTCAGTTGTGAGAAGCAGATCATAGAATGGTTGAAAATAGTTTACTGTCAAATAATGCAAAGAGTACGCGACACGTGTTTCGCCCTAATTCTGGGCTCATCAGGCGTACACACTCACTGCATATAGCCAAATTCCCGCACTTCACAGCGGTGAAGTATTGCTTTTAAATTTTAATTAAGAAGAAAAGAAAACCTTTTTAAATTGAGGGAAAATATACCAATAACAATTTGTTAAGGATCTGTTTTTTTGTGAAGCTGCCTTTACACAGCCTGTCCACTGTTTTATAAACGAACGCCATATAAGGCCGTCCTTTCTCCTTGCTTAGTGGTTCTGTATTGTTTTATTGTTCGTTTATTACGATTGTTATAGTTATTGTGTAGGTATTTGAGACTCACTTTTCTGTTCAGGTACCCATTTCCTTTATGTAATCCGCGGATTCTCCGCTATTTTTTGTTCGTTTATTACGATTATAGTTATTTATTGATTCCCTTCTTTAGCTGACTGACTGCTCAAGCAGCCTTTTTATTTAATCCACGGGTTCTCCTCTGTTTTATTGTTCGTTTATTACGATTGTTATAGTTCTCTTTGTATACCACGTTGTCAGTTCAGCACTCCGTTTGTAATATGACCAAGTTGTGCAAGCTTACTGTTGAGAATGCAATGTATAGTTGCACAGGAGAAAAGCAATCTTGCCAAACTTAATTTAAACTTACGGTTTACACCGTGCTTTGTTTCCGCCGTAGCTGCACTTATGAATATGCTTGCATGCGTCACTCGCTCGCTTCTTATTGTTTCGCTGCCTTCTCAATTGTGTAATGAGTGATCACTCCCGCTGCGTTCAGTCAGTTCACGTGAGCCGCTCTCTTGTGTGATGTTGCGATGTCCACGGCTTTATTTAATGTTAGCTAAGACCCGGAACTTAAAGGTTTCTCGCTACAGCAATTTTAACTCTGTTACAAAGTGATCCAAAGTCTTGTTTATACCTCGTGTCTTCTCATTAAACTTGTATGTCGCGAATATGGTATTGCAAACGGCAGCGGGAGCGTTTCTATAAACTTAATTTAAACTTACGGTTTACACCGTGATTTGTTTCCGCAGTAGCTGCACTTATGAATATGCTTGTATGCGTCACTCGCTCGCTTCTTATTGTTTCGCTGCCTTCTCAATTGTGTAATGAATGTTTTCTTCAGCGCTGTTTGGGGCTCTTCCTTGTTTTCTACATACTGCGTTCACAGTCAGTTCACGTGATTACGTGGGAGGCGTGATGACGCGATATGCAACTCCGCCTCCCACGGCCAGCGAGCTGCAGTCCATTACAGTATATGGACAAAAAAGAGGTTCCAGTTATGACCGTTACGCTTTGAATTTCGAAATGAAACCTGCCTAACTTTTGTAAGTAAGCTGTAAGGAATGAGCCTGCCAAATTTCAGCCTTCCACCAACACGGGAAGTTGGAGAATTAGTGATGAGTCAGTCAGTCAGTCAGTCAGTCAGTGAGGGCTTTGCCTTTTATTAGTATAGATAGATATACACCAAAGGATAGGGGAAGACTGCTTATCAAGGACACTGCCTCCCTTAGTACAATAGATGGCAGCTTCCGTGGACTGCAGTAGTGCCCCAAATTTGGAGTTCAGCAACACAACCTTGCTGGGTACCATGGGTGCTGCCTGGAGATGCTGCAGGGAGTCCCTACTGTTTACTTAGCCCGGAAATACTCCAAAGTCATGGGGACGGAGGCACAGAAGTACTTCCAGGCTGAAGAGATTACAAGTTCTCCATCTGACCTGGAAGTGCTGACAAGGTCCAGGTTAAGGACTATTTAAAGGACTGCTGTGAACCCAGCAAGTGAGCCTGAGTCGGGAGGAGGTGGACAACGCTTGCTGGGAGGTGTGGAGGAGAAGAATATTGTGTTTATTGTGGCTATGGTGCTTTGGAGACACTGTTTGAGAAGAACAAGAAAATTAAAATACTTCTTGGTGCTTTTAACTTGTGTCCAGAGTGTCTGTCTGTTGGGAAAAAGGTGGGTAATAGTGGCACCAAGTGTCCATTTACTTACAATATATATATATATATATATATATATCTACATACAGTATATGTATATATACACACACACACGCACACACGCACACACACACACACACACATATATATATATATATATATATATATATATATATATATATATATATATATATATATATATATATATATATAGTTTATCCATCTTAAAAAAGAATAAGTGCCTGTGTATCTGTGTGTCTGTCCAGTTGCTATGCCTCTGTCATTCTAACAGATGTCACCTCACAAACATTAACGCTGCTTTTACAAATCCAATACTAAATGGCATATAACAGAGACATATGCACTGCATTTGTCATTCCAACAGATGGCACATCACAAACATTTGTAGTACTTACAAAATACATTCCAATAGATGGTGCACTGCAAATGCTAACACTGAGGTCTATGTTGATTACTTGGATTTCATCTTACACTTTTTTGATTACTTAGCTGTGATTAATTATATTTTACTCAGCACTGCTGATTTACACATATATCTCATGTCATGCACAAGTGCTTTAGAGTCATGTTCAGGGCTCTGGAAAGGTAAGCATCTATACCCAGAGGCAAGAAGGGGCATCAGTGTTAATGCATTCTTCGTCTCTGTCTACAGTTCAGAAGCTTCCGAACGGAAAGAGCAGTGATGCCATTTTTACATCCTCTACTAAATTCCACCCCTTCTAGAACCCAGCAGCAACCCAAGCTTCTCCTTGATGGCATCCTATCCAAATATGTTTAGCTTCAGTTGGATTACCTGTTCTGGCGTGCAAGTGGTGTGGTTCTTCTACGATAAAGACTAAAATTGATGAATAATATTCATAGTAATTGTTTTAATTGCTGCAGGATGCTGCTTATTTCCTGTTTTGAAAATGAATTTGCCTCACTTTTAGCCTTATTATTCAATTAGCTGGCTCTAATTATCCCTTTGATTGAGTTTTTTAAATATTGGGTAGTTACTTTTTCTTCTTCACACAGTTCCAGTTGATGTTGGGTAACTTTGTTCATTAGGTAAATGAAGTAAATTAAAAATGTATTAATTGTTCCTTCAGATGCCCTTTATCTAATATTTGATTTTTTTGAAGACATGAAAGCATTCAGTGTCAAAAATTTGCAATACTGGAGGAAGTCAGGCAGGGGACAAATAATTTTTCACAGCACTGTAAATGTGATAGCCTACCCTTGCTTACCTTGGACATTCTGAGTAAATGGTTTCTGGCCTTTAATTTATTTTCTCTTAATGGACAATGACATGAAACTGCCTTGACTCTTGGAAAAGAAAAGCGGTATTTATTATGCAGGGAATACTTGAGAAGAATGGAAAGCATTGCTTTTTCTATGGGTCAGCAGCAGCACTCCTTAAACAACCGGGATGTGCAATATTTATTGGTATTTTACATATGTGAGAATGCAGATTTTGGCTCATTAAAGATTATGCAGTCCTAAGAGGGTCAAAGCAGTGGAGACTCCCAGTCTTTATTTTCCTTGCCCTTACATTTCACTTTAATTAATTGTTTTTACGTGACATCTTTCTCTGCTTTTGAATTAGTCCTCCCATGATGGTATACACTTAAGGACTGTCTCTTTCATTTCCACAACATCCTGTAAAGTAATTAAGTTTCTTCCAATTTAGTTTTTATACATTGAACACATTCATATCTCAAGAGTAATTTATTACTATATATACTACAGGATTCTTTTTAACTTTACTTAAGCTGGTACATAAAGTTAAAGATTTGATAGGGAAAACCTTTATCCTCATTAATTAAAAATTGACCCCTAATGGGTATTCATGCATGTCTTCTGCTTTTTTTCAGCACTAACAGACTTTTACAAAATACTATTTATTTTTAGACTGAACAAAGGCAACATTCCCATGGAAATTCATTTAATGATGCTGTTGCCTACATATATTCTGCATGATCATGAACTTGATATTTTATCAGTCACAAGTTAAAAATACAAGGCTGTTTTTCGCATCATTGATCCATGTAACTTTAGTAATATAAAAAATGACAAATCAAATAAATCATAAAAAAGATTAATCAGCTTAGCCTGCTTCACACCTTTCCTCTGTGGTCTCCTACTACTGGCCTTAAGCAGCCCAGAACAGCAAATATATCATGAGGATTATAATAAAAAATAGTCATTTCTCAGTTTATTTCTAATTTTGTACTTAAGAAAATAAAGAACACATTTTCATTGTTTTATTTTTTTTAATTTAAAAAAGCTGGAAAACTGCACATTGTTCTTAAATGGTTTGAAATAATATGTCAATGATGCAGTCCCACTCATCTGTCCATTTTCTGCTCCTGCTTCTCCTTTATCAAGATCCATGGGACCTCTTAATTACCCTTTAAATGTCACATATTGTTTGTTTGTACTGCTGATAGTACTACAGTTTACAAATATTTAAAATTGTGAATCAGAAAGTGATTCAAAAAACAAAAGCAGGATGCTAATGCCTCTGAATAAGGCTGGGGTATCTTAGACCTTAAATAGGCTCAAAGTGGTCCCCATAGCTGCAGCGTCAGTAGGTATAATGAAAATCACTAAATAATTTAAAAACAGAAATATTTATTTATTACTACAGTATTACTAATTTATTTAACAGATAATAATAATAATAATAATAATAATAATAATGATGATAATAATAATAATAATAATTCATTACATTTATAGATACCATGATCCAAGGTGACTTACAAAACCAGTTTTAATACTTTCCACACAAGAATGGTTGAAGGGTGAAAGTATCAAACGCAACAGAAAAACAAGATTAAAAATGAGCAACTACCAGTGCTACATAATTAAACCTGCAACTAGACTAAAAAAAAATCAGTATCCTAAAATCTTTGTCCATACAACCACAGCTATCGTGCTGAGGAGACACTAAGCAGCTCCAAAATATTTAATGAGAAGTAGCAAAAGACATCTAAATATGAGTAAATTGGGTGAGGTTTAAATAGACCAACAGCACTGGAGCAAGAACGGAGAAGCATTGTTCAGTCTTGGCAGGTCTGATGATCAACAGAGAGGAGGAGGTATAAGAGGTGGATGCAGAATGGAACTTCTCGAAGGGACATATTGAGAGACCAAAGACTGGAGACATTAAGGAACAGAACCCTTCAGAGTATAGTAGGTCAAGATACGAGTTTTGAACGTAAGCCTTGTAGCAACAAGACACGAGTAAAGAGACAGAAGGAAAGTAGTAGTAAGAGTGAAACAAGGAACAAAGAACACCAGTCAAGCAGCTGCATTCTGGAAAAGTTGGAGAGGTCAGAAAGCAAATGATTTGGAATAGTCCAGCTGAGAGAGACCCAGTATCTGAGTAAGGAGTTGTATGGCAGAACTAGTAAGGAAGAGTTGAATATTATGAAGAAACAAACATCATGATTGAGTCATTGAAGCAATATGTGTGATGCATGTGTGAGGAGAGATGAGTCCAGAGTCGCGAGTGATGGAGAAAAGATGACATCTTCAAGAGCAATGCTTAAAGACAAATCTGAGGAAGGAGAATCAGACAGGATATCTGACTTTCAAAGGTTATGTTTAAGGTGATGAGCATTCATGTATAATGAGATAGCAAAGGGTCAGCTGGACATCTGGGCTTTAACCTGTGGGTTATAAGAAGAAAATGAGAGGAGGATTTATGCATTATCAGCATAGAGGTTGCATGAGATACCATGAGAAGAAACAATGTTGCCAAAGGAGTGAATGTAGAGAGTAAAGAGAAGTAGACCTAACACTGATTCTTGAAGGATACCTGTGGAGAATTTCTGTGTAGAAGACAAGAAGTTACACCAATGCCTGCATTTATCAAGCATCTCTGAATTACACTCTCAGGAATTGCACTGAAAGTCTGATTAGGATAAGAATTTGTCCTAACCCAGAGTAGGACATGAGAACTGTCCTATAGACTGAATGAATGACAACACTATTTTACAGCATCCCAGGTAGCAAAATGGCACTCATGATGACGTTTTGTAGTTTTTTGATGCTAACACTAAGACTTTACCAATAAATAAATAATACAAACCCAATTCCAATGAAGTTGGGATGTTGTGTAAAACGTAAATAAAAACAGAATAGAATGATTTGCAAATCCTTTTCAACCTATATTCAATTGAATACACTACAAAGACACGATATCAAATGTTCAAACTGATAAACTTTATTGTTGTTTTGCAAATCTTGGAACGTGTTGCAGGCATCAAATTCAAAATGAGTGAAGATTTGCAAAACAACAATAAAGTTTATCAGTTTGAACATTCGATATCTTGTCTTTGTAGTGTATTCAATTGAATATAGGTTGAAAAGGATTTGCAAATCATTGTATGCTGTTTTTATTTACGTTTTACACAACGTCCCAACTTCATTGGAATTGGGGTTGTACTCAAAGCAGTAGTAGGAGAAGAAGGAAGTAGAATTCTGCATGAAGTACAACAAAATCAAGAATAAAATTTTAACGATCACTGAGAGGGCGGCACGGTGGCGCAGTGGGTAGCGCTTCTGCCTCGCAGTTGGGAGATCTGGGTTCGCTTCCCGGGTCCTCCCTGTGTGGAGTTTGCATGTTCTCCCCGTGTCTGCATGGGTTTCCACAGTCAAAAGACATGCAGGATAGGTGGACTGGTGATTCTAAATTGGCCCTAGTGTGTGCTTGGTGTGTGGGTGTGTTTGTGTGTGTGCTGCGGTGGGTTGGCACCCTGCCCGGGATTGGTTCCTTCCTTGTGCCCTTTGTTGGCTGGGATTGGCTCCAGCAGACCCCCATGACCCTGTGTTCGGATTCAGCGGGTTGGAAAATGAATGGATGGACGATCACTGAGATGTAAAAGCCAGTGAGGCATTAAAAAGAGAATAGATGTAGGGGATCAAGGAGAGAGAGATGGACTGAAGAAGATGCGAAGGAATAGCGATTACAGAGAAGATCAGAAATGTCATGTCATTTACAAAACAGAAAGACAATAAAAACGCAAGGTGAGTCAGAGGATGTTTTAGGAGTCGTGAACTGCTTTTGGATGTTAGTCAGTTTGAAAGTGAAGAAGGAAGCAACATCATTAGGAGGGATGGATGATTAAAAAATAAATTAAACACAAATGTTAACTGATCACATAACTGCTCACTGCGGCCTATGATTGCTCACTTCAGTCAGTGGCCCACACAGGCCTAAAATTAGAGACGGATATTAAAAGATTAAAATAATGTACAGAGGACGTCCCAGAAATTTACTGAAATACCCTACAAGGAAGAGGGTGACTGTAAGCCCCTGGCTTGTGAACAAAAGTGCAATCTCACTTTTAAAAGGATGCTTTTTAAATTAACAAATAATATACAATACAAGAGGAATAACATAAAAAATAATTACCATGGATGTAATGCAACAGAAAGACATGAACAAATACATCAAAATAAGATACAGAAAATACCAAAATGAACAAAAAGGGATGAGAAAGAGTAAAGTCAGAGATGAAACCCTTTAAAACCCATAACAAATAAGAACTTCTCTGTATTCTGTACATGTAACTATGCTACTACTATTACTACTACTACTACTACTGCTATACGTTATTATATGTGTTAGGCAGGGTTTTTTTTTCCTATCTTAAGTTTGCATTCTTTTTCTTTGCCTTTTTTTGTTTATTTTAAAGCATTTGCCTCAGGAACAGTTATTAGAGTTTGTAGAAGTCTTTTGTGAGTATTATTTTTACATTTGCTTTATTTGATTACTGGATATATTTTGCTCAACTCATTGGATTTGATTTACGGATTGTGATTTTGGGTCTTGATTACTTTGGATTGCCTTTTAGGTCCTTTTTGTTCTTTTTGAGCTTATTTTTAAGATTCTTTTTGGTTTGTATCTTCAAGACAGAATTTTTTGCGGTTTCTCTTATTTGACAGGCATGTAAAGACATTTTGGAATATTTAAAGCATTGGAATTTTAAAAGAAAATTTCCTCTTTTTGTGCCTGGTCAACCTGTGACCTACAGGTAGTAGCTGGGGGCTGGCTGGTTTAATGGCTGGTGAAGCCATTTTTGACAGGCCATTGGAGATCCTGGCCCGCTCTGGATACTCATTTGAAAGCCTTGCATACTTTTCTTTTTATGTGTGCAGCTCTCATGTACTGTAACACTATATAAGGATGTCAGAGGGCATTCCCCGAGTAAAAACAATTAACTCATTCCCATGCACACAATTTAATAGACTATGTATAATTTATAAACAGACCAACAGTGGAAAGGATTTAGGAACAGTTGTTCGTGTCTACAGACATTTTATGCCTCATTTGTAGGGACTTGTAGGAAATCTTCATTATTTCATATCTAGGACTATTCTATACATGCTTTTAAACATGAGGTCCATGGATCATTTGGCTTTCAGCCTCACCCTATGCTGGCTCAGAGAAGTGGAGGGTCTTGTCTGAGGCATGAGTTGGGTTGCTTGAACAACTCACAGGAATATATCCATGAATTATATCTTTATCATTGTCAAATGTTTCTCTTATAAGTTGGGTGTAGCCCTCATTAACTAATTCTATGTCATCACTTTTGAATATTTTGGACCTTCTGAGTTAAATTTCACATGTACTTTTTATTTTGTACTAGGTTTAATTTTTGTCAGAACTAGGGGGCTTTGCCCCCTACTCGCTTCGCTCGCCAATCCCCGTGTTTGGTTTTCCAGATACACACTTTTAAGATTTTTTTTTCCTTTGAATTGTTGCTATTTCATTAGTTTCACTTTTATTTCAGAAATGATGTAACAACAATATTTGGAATCTTTCGAGTCCCAATATGCTGAATCTTTTAAATGAGGTCAGTGAGACATGTGTTTAATGACTTTGTACCATAATTCAGGATAGGTTTCTCTGTTTGGAATTTCAGGACAGACAAAGTATTCTACATCATCAGCAGTTAATCATTTTTTTGCAAAGTTACCATCAAATAAAGGCATGTGAGGTAAACCACGTTTTTGAAATTCTCTGACTTAAACTTCAAAACCTTACAATATTTAAATACTTCTGACATATCACCTATGGCCATATATTCGATCTCTATTCGCCTTTAAGTTACAGTATTTCTCCGAGTAATAATTTATCTTTTTTTGCGCTAATGCGATGTTTACTTTCTTTTTTTGACACTGTTGTTTTTTTCTGCTTTCATATTCTGTATCTTGCTCTGCATGTGTTTCGCGCCTATGATTTTTTTTTTTTGAGTCTTTTAAATTCCAGTTTTCATTATCTCTAACCTGCTCTGCATGTGTTTGGCCCCTTTGTTTTGTAACCTCTTTATGACGTTTTACTTTGTTTTCTACTATGTCGTTTATTTCTGACCTCGCTTTGTCCTGCTTTTTTTTCAATGACACCTGGTCCGTGGTGATTATTTTCCCTTTTTCGAGTAAAAATTTTCCGTTTGTTTACGCTACTGCGATCTTTACTTTCTTTTTTTATACTTTCTAATTTTCCTACTTTCATATTCTTTAACTTTCTCCACATTTGTATCGCGCATACGTTTTTTCTTTTTTGAGCTTTTCGAATTCCACTACTTTCATAATCTGCTCTGCATGTGTATAGCGCCAACGTTTGTGAACGTGTTTATAAAGTTCTAGTTTGTCTTTTACTCTGTCTTTTAATTCTGAGCCCGGTGTGCTTTGTCTCAATTCCACTTGTTACCGGCTGATAATTACTTTCCTTATTTTCTGAATTTGCACCTAGATTATTTTTTCTTTTTTGCTCTTTCTTCTCTCCAACGCTTTTAAGTCTCTTTTCTCCACGCTGCTTTCTTCATCGCTTAGTCGTCAACGTTTCATTTATAATGTATTGTTCTTATACGCTTTACATACTCTGAGACCCTGGATCTGTGTGTGCTCAAATCCTTCACACAACTGAAAGTTTTGCTGCCCCGTTGTCTTATTTGATATTGATTGTAAGTAGGGCGTGTCTTGCAAGAATCTCATGTTCTATGTCATCGCGACACGGTCCTGGGTCAACCTCTTGGCACAATGTCTCATGTTTAAGGTCCTCGCGGGTCTTTTAAGTATCTTCCGTGATCTTAACGTGAAGATCACATCTCGACACCCTACTGTTTTTCTCCAGGATTTTTTTTTATAATAGAGATACATTTTTATCATGCTTATGATGTTTCCATACCACTACTCTGTTTTGGATTGCGATAACTGCTGTTTTGTGTTTTGTTTTTCTCAGAAGCCATGGTCATTTTTTTGTTTGTAACAGAAGTTATGACACATCATGTTATGTCCAGAATCCTATACACAATGATGGCCCACTGTTTGCTTTTGCCCAGAGTTCTGGATTGAAAACAAACCTCAACAGCGCAAGTAGTTATTGATTAAATCTTCAATAGAGCTGGACCCTTGTCTGTTATTTAGATTTCAAATCTTGGTTTAATTATGTTAAATTTCATTTTGATGTCTGATTTAAGACCTTTAGCATGTCATTAGGTTTTGATTCTGGCTTCACTTCCAAGTACTTGGCTGCTTGATATTCTGTCTTAACATTATTTCCTGAACTTGCAAAAAATTGAAGGAAAAAGAGGAGCCATTGAAAAATCTAAAAGCTCAAACAGCGCTCTGGAGACAGTCGTCTACATGGTCGCCAGGAATCGAAAATGACCTGACAGTGCTTAATCATTGTCATTGGTACAGTCCAGGCCTATAGAGACACACCCAAGCATTGGTCTGGCTTGCCCAGGGTGCAGATTGTAAACTTAGCTGATCAGTTCCAGACAGATTAGAACCTTCCCAAAGCAATGGATTCATCTGGAAACAAGATCCAAATGTATTCTAAAGGAAATATTAAAGAGATTTACAGCCTTTCACACACACAGTCCTAGTTAAACCCAAAATGTCAGTCTTGCTTTCCTACTTCTTAGCATTTATATCAAAGCCTCACAATGTCATTTTAAGGGCTGACATGTGTTAAGAAAACAGTTGTTCTGCAGAACTGTATTAGCAAGCAGCACACTTCAAATTAACCACAGAATAGGTGGAAGACATTTCCTGTTCATTTTGACTGAAGTATAGAAAGCGTTGTAAAAAATGTTTTCTGCATCCTCTGTACATCTTTTCAGAAGGATTTAGAAGTTGTGTCTTCTTCACACAATACCTAATAAATACACCCTTTGATAAGTTACATTTTTTTAGTACTATCCGAGTTGTTGCATTGGCCTGTTGGGATTTGAAGGAGTCAAGACTGCTGGAGACACTGCAATGTACAGAGTAGTCATGAAATCATTAAAGAGAAATTTCTAAATAAAAAGAAAATGACAAAAAACCCCAAAGGATTAGAAAAACTGAGATTTTTAAATATAAGCCAGCAGATAAATTCATAGGTACAGTAAAATGACCAACTTAGACTATAAAACCAGAGACAGCCTTGTAAATAAGTCTTAATAAACTGTATCTGGCAAATGAATACCATTAATGATCTAAGCAGAAAGGCTACAAAAGTCTGTTTTCTCAATCTGGTTATTTTCAAAGCACAATTTAAGTTTTACTATGAATGTTTTGCATGATTGCTATTATAAATCTCCTACATTCTGAACGAGTCTGCACCTGTTTCACTGTAAATAGCTGAACAGGGCTATCATTGCTTTTTTCTTTTTTTTTAATAAATGGGTCCTTCAGAAGGTCTGTATTAAGAAAATCAGGTTCTAAAACAGTTCAGCAGATTAAATTTAATTTTCATTGCATTTGTTTACTTCAGTGTTTTTAAAATATTCAGAAGTTACTGGGTCATAATATTTTCTTATTCTGTTACAAAGTAATGTCTGGACGGTAAGAAGGTGCTATGGCCAGAGGGAAAACCAAACTTGCACAGGGTGCGCTGACTGGAGAAAGTCTGTTAAAGTTAAAGGAGAAAAAGATGTAGCACAAGAAACAATGTGTAAGTCAAAACCAGAACTCAGAATCACGATCAATAGATTCCAAAATGCTAACAAGAAACTGAAGTCAAAAATGAAAATGCAAGAAGTCAAGTGCCAATGAAACTTAAAGATCGATGCAAAAAATACTAGTCATTATTCAATCTCAAAAATGGTTGAATGGCTTGGATGTCTTTTACACCAGTCCGCTGGTTAAGTTATTGCCACACCCTCCAAAAAGCATTATGGGGTTATTTCCAGAGAAACGTGAGAGACAAACACCCCAAAACAGCAGGGCTGACCAGCAAGGCAAAAATGGTGTTGGGACTGATGCTAAAAAATGGCAAGCTTTTAAATAATGTTTCTAATTAAGGAACTAATCAAGCTAAGTCTAGTCAGATTTATTTATAAAAGAATATGTAAAACAACAAATGTTGAGTCAAAGTGCAGTACAAATGGGCAAACAATAAGCACAATACAAACAATAGTTTAAAAACAGATTAATAAATCAATCAATAATAACAGAAAAGGACTAATAAAATGTCATTCATGACACAGGGCAGAGTAAGATCCACAAGACATCTACAGTATGTGCATGAGTGAGAAAAATAAAAAGGCTACCGAAGGAATTCTGAAGATGGCACTGTAGAAGCACTCATAGTCACTAGGGGGCTAAATGCCCTAGATGTGTGCTTAACACAAGTGCCCAGCATTAAAATGGGGCTTCTGCTTAATAGATAGACAAAGACAGAGATGGAGAGAAAGACAGAGAGTGGCAGAATGCAGTGCTCTCCAAGGACACTGGAGGAAGGCAGCCACACAGCTCTCTGAAGAAATGGACACAATGATGGAAAGGCGGAGTTGTTCAAGACTATAAAACCTTTTTGGCCACCAGAAGGTATATAACCCTAAAAAGGAATATATCGGACTGAGCTGTTTTTCTAATAGATCAGACAGTTGGAAAACCTGTCTTTTAGGGGCAACTGAAGGTTAAGGGCCACTAAAGGAAGTTCTACTCTAGTGATTCTGAAGCAAAAGCAAGGCTTCAGATCCTGGAAGTGATTCCAGGACTTGGCTAGAAGTGACCTTGACACCAAGTTAAAAGCCACCTCAAGACCAGAATCCATTTGAGTATAGAATCAGAGAAGAGAGGACAAATACTCATATTGCAGAGAAAAGAGAAGCCCAAGTCTATAGAGAGAAAGTGAGTTGGAAGTTAATGTGTTTGAATGTCATAATGTGCTACGCAGTTGTGGAAGCCACCTGATCACAGAGAAAAGGGGATCAGAACTTTTGTTTAGGCCCTGAACTAAAGGTGTATTCTATTCTATCAATAAATCAATCAATCAACCAGAACAAATGGGCATCAGTGGCCCGTTTCCGTAATCTCTTTTGGCTGTGATTAATGGCAAGATTACCATCACCAATTTGTTGGATCGAAGAGCATTATGGATGGCCATTCAACAGTAAGTTATCCATGGCTTGCAGTGGAACTGTTCAGGATAGAAAGATGACCAATAGTGCAATAGTCACTATAATGGGCTCTAATAATGTAGTAGTAGTGATCTCCAAAATCTGCATTAGATAAAATCAGCAGATTTGGAGAATTTAATGCAGACTATAAAATCTTTAATTGTAACCTGGTTAAGGGTTTACATGGTCAAATAATCAGGTTACTCACAGAACTATATACATGTGTTACCCAAGTTTCTCAGAGACCAAAAACCTGGTCTCGCTAACCACAATATGTGTTTACATGGTATTTTAGAAACCAGGTTTCTGTCAATATCCGGCATATTAAATTGCATTTAAAGTTATAGGTCTCTTGGCCTTCCACACTTGTCTTCTTCTTGCATGATCACTTGGTATTGTCCAGGCAGATTTACCGCTATTCCATACTCTTTCCATTTCTTAATGACTGATTCAACTGGACTTCAAGGGATATTCAGTGACTTGAACATTTTTGTCTTGTCTCCATCACCTGACACTTTTTTACAGAGTTGCTTGGAGTGTTATTTTGTATTAATTTTGTAGGTTAGGCCATGATACTTACTTGCCAAAAACTGGACCCTCCAAATAAGGTGAATTTATACTACAACCACCTGAAATTCCTGGACCAGAGAGGTGATCTCCACTGATCTAATTCTCTGACTTCTAAAATCATTGTGCTCACCAGTGATGATTTAGGCATGGCATATTAAAGAGAATGAATACTTATGCACGTAATTATTTTGTGACCTATGCTTGTAATTAATTTAGACCACTTTTCAAATATCTGTTTTAACTTTGACATTAAAGAGTCTTTTTTCGGCTAATCAATGTCAACAAGCCAAATTAAATCCACTGTGATTCACTGTTATATAACAATAAATGTGAAAAATAAATGGAGGTGAATACTTTTTGTTGGCATTGTATATTGTCACACACGTGCACTTAAGAGGCAGTCAAAAAGCCTAAAGGTGAGTGAAATATCGCGAGACAGGGGGTTGTTACATGGTACTTACCTAAATCTCCCATTCTTCTCAGCAGGAAAGCCGAAGAAAAATAAGAAAGCTACTTCCGGGTTCCAAGATGGCTGCCAGGACTTCACTTCCAGCACCTGACATGACATCACTTCCGGCAACTCCAGATGACACCACTTCCGTTTTTCTGTTAGATGATGTTGCTTCCGTCTCACCATTTCGACGTCAGTTTCCCGCCAACCATTTCCTGCCTCCATTTTTCTTTAACTATATAAAAACGCCACTTTCCCACTGTAAATGATCAAGTGCTTATACAAATTGCTTTTGATCAACATAACATTTCTTGTTGTGTTTTTTTTTTTTCTTGTCCGACAATATACGGAGACGGCCCCCAAAACTTCTTTTTGTGACGCTTCATTTTGTTTCTAAAGAAGATATTTCCACAATATCAAGGAATCAAGTGTCTAGGCATGTTTTGTTCATGGACACTACATGCTCTATTCAAATATTATAATATATTTATGGCTTTAAATATAAACCTGTGGTACAATCTAAGGAGGACTGACCTGATCTTGCTGCCACCTACAAGCCTGTTATTGACATGAGCAGCTCTCTGTTATTCATGCCAGAGATTTAATATGTGTTATGTGTTGCTGTTTGTTTTTATTTATTACTTTACTTTGGGAGCTTTCATAAAATTTTAATTTTCCCTTAGGGGCAAATAAAGTATCTAATTTACTACACCCCCACATATTCCAAATCAGGCTTGCAAGGGGCCAGAGCCTGTCCTGCCAACATTGGACAAAGAGCAAGACCAGACCTGGGAGAGGTGCCAGCCCACCACAAAGAATTACAACTTAGCAAATAAATATTTTACTAGGATTCAATGTTAAAGTAATGGACAGAAGTTACCTTACCATTTACCACACATTTAACACAAATATTTTAACATTTATATTTGCCAGTTATGGAACAGAGACTTGATTTCACTTCTATACAAAGTTCCAGTTGCTAGCTAAAAGCTACAGTAGGTAATAGGTATTAAGTACAGCGCTCTGAGGCCACCTAGTGACCAGTGAACAAATAACCAAAATCCACAAAACCTTTTTTTCATAACAAATCCTGTTAAGAGAGGACCGGACTGGCACAGTTTAAAAAGATTAGCTGTGATCATGCCCTGAGTGTTCTTGTTGGGTTTTTACATCGTGATTATTGCTTCTGTGGTAATATTGTTGCATACTGCATAGTCACCAACACTCAATAGCATTTTGAAACCCAATTAATCCAATGCAGGGTAGTGAGAGCCATAGCCTATTCCAGACATCATGAGACAAACAGCAGCATCCAACACTGAATGAGGTGCAATTCCATCACAGGGCCCACTCGTCCACAAATGGTGGGTTTGGAATTTCCCTTCAACATTTGTTTAGGTATATGCGAAAGAAAACTAAACAATATGGGCCGAACATACAAACTGCACATCGACAAAAATGGAACACAAGATTTGAATCCAGGACACTAAATTTGTGAGAGAGTACAACATTGCTAATCACTTGTCACTTTAAGTATAGGGTTCTTTTATTTCTATCCTCATACTGTAGTGTCATTTGTAAAGCTAAAATCTAAAATACAGCCCAGATATGTTCACTTAACTATGTTTCTCCTCACAGACTGACACATGCTTGATATGAGAACTATGCCAGCCATGTCTTTTGTAACTACTAAATGCTTTGCTCTTATTATTTCATAATATTGGTAATACCCAAATTTTCCTTTTCATTTTTCCACTTACATTTCAGCTAATGACTTTCAGCCTTCATAGTTACGGTCTGGCATCAAAAATATTGTTCATAAGTTGCGTCTGGGTCATAACTCAAGTGGCACCGTTGGGTATCTTCATGATTATGAGAGATGCCAACATCTGCTCCTAGACAATTGCATGCATCATCAGGAAGCCACATGTATCATAATCATCATCTATCATCATTTATCTCCATATAATATTATATAGCACCATGAAACATATGCATAGTATGAAAAATTCTACTGAGTAAGACATCATGCCAGTTATAGGGGCAAGTACAAATTTAATTTTATTATGTACACAGGATGATATAAACTTAACTTGACTAGACAGTCCTCACAAATGGACATGAAAGTCTAATTTATTTTTCTAGTCTGTTTCTTCTTAGTTTATTGTCTTTGGCCTTATGCAAACTTAAAATATATTAATGCTGCCTCTGTCTTGGCCTAAGCAGTGTTATTGTATAGGTATAACAGAACAAACAAATAACCAACCTCAGCCACCATTCACCATCACCTCTCTCTCTTCAGTTCTGGCAAACAGCAAACATAATGCAATTAATAATGCATTAATAATGGAGATGATTCAGAGTAAAGAAAGGTTGTGAAGGACTATGTCCTGTGGTGCAGGGACAACAACTCAACATCAGCAGGACAAATCAACTGGCGGTGGACTTCTGGCATGCCAAGAAGCCTCTGAGACCAGTCACCATTAAGAGGGAGGGCATTGAAATGGTGTGGAGGTACAAGAGCCTGGGGGTTTACATGAACAATAATTCTGGACTGGCCTGACCACACAGTGGCACTGAACAAGAAGGGCTGAAGAACACTGGACTTCCTAAGGAGACTCAGGTCTTTTAATGTGTGTAGTAAGCTGCTGGAAATGTTCTACCAGTCCATAGTAGTCAGTGTGGTGTTCTGCGCTGAAGTCTCCTGAGGAAGCAACCTGAGCAGAAAAGAAGCACAATGTCTGGACAAACTTATTAGGAAAGCTTACTCCATCACCAGGCGAACCTTGGACAAACTGGAAGCTGTTGTGGTAAAGAGGAATGTGGCAAAATTGAATGCCATCATTAAAAATCCCCTCCATCCCCATCCAAGAGGTGATATCTTGTAGCCACAGGCTCATTCCACCACTCTGGGTTCAGAAGCGCCTCTAGGGGTATTTTCTGCTCACTGCTATCTGGTAATTCAATGCTTCCACCCGTTGTACTCATTAATTTTATTGATTGATTGATCGATTGATTGATTGGCTGTATTATCTGTTTATCTAATCTAATCTAAGCACTATTTTCACTTATACCACTGGATTAATTTTTTATCCTCTGGTCCTAAGGCTACTCATCCGCTACTCATATGGGCAACTTTGTGATTATACCTGATGTTGGCTAATACAATACAATACAATACAATACAATACAATACAATACAATACAATACAATACAACTTATTTTTATATAGTGCTCTACAAAGAGTGCAGACCCAGAGCTCTTTGAACAATTCTCAATTAACATACAAGTACAGGTTATACTAATTACTAAATACAGAACTGGTACACATAGAAATACAGATTTGTTAAAACACATAAGGTAGAACTGATTAAAAATAAACAGAAACCGACAATATCTGTCCATTATTTAAGTGATGAGCAAAGGCCAGTTGACAATGGTGGAGATTAAAATAGAACAAGAGAAAGTCAAAAATAAAATCACAGTCCTAGAGACCTCAACCAACTGGCCACCTACCTGCTCCTGGGTTTTCTATAGTGGAGTCTGTGCTGGGCGTTCAGTCTGATGAGAAAATCTGTCTTGTACATGTTATCCAACTTTGTATTTATCATCTCTTGTTTGAGCTGTAGTACTGTGAGAGATATGCAAGAAATAATCTCATACTGTGTACAGATGACAATAAATTCAAACTAGAACTTCATTTACTCAGCACTTTTCAATAATGGACATTATCTCAAGGCACTTTACAACCAATTTTTCAAATGCATTTTTTTTACATCTGGCCAACAGACATGTTAAGTGGTCTGCTCGTAGTTACAAAGTACAGTCTGTGGATTAGGGCGACCCAGACACAGGCAGGCAGACACGACTAAGTCCATCACCACACGTTTATTTACATACACTACTATATACAGTCAATAAGTGCACCAATACCAGTTTCCCACAGTCCCAACAGTCCAGGCTTCCTTCAGCCACCTCTTCTCTTCTCAGCACACTATTTACACTGGGCCTCTCTTCGCCCACCTCCTTCTCCGACCTCGTCCACCTCCTCACCCGACTCCAGCCTTGATTGTCGGGAGGCGGACCCTTTTATAGGCAGCCAAATGCCAACCACACCCTGCCACCTGTGACAAGCGAATCAAATGCAGGGAGCTTAAGTCCATCGCATTAGTCACTGGACTCAGTTCCCGACCGTATACTGCCTTGATCTGCGTGTCAGGCATTTTCACTTTTCAATTGGACTTGTGTTTTAAATGTCAGGTATACGCCATTCTTGGTCTGTGCATTGTTTTACACATCAGCATTTCTTGGTCGCCTAATGTGCAGATTTTCTTAGTTTAAAAAATTCATCCAAAAAAGAAACTATTTAAAAAAATGACAAAGAAAATGTATTTCTAAAACGTTGAGCTCACCAAAAGGAGCTGTCCAAAAAGATTCAGTCTTTTAACAGGTCAGGTCACTAAATTATCCAGCATTACATTATATTCTATACATATAGGTGTTTGTTGTTTTTAACTAGCCTTATTATTTAAAATGTATTTGTTACTCATTTATTTAAAAATGACTAATACTTTGTAGCCACAGTTTTTGATTCTATAACCTCACAAATTAGGAAACCTGCATACAATACCTGTATTTCCATTGCCACCAGAGTTTGAATGTTCTCCCAGTGAATTAGTATACAGTACTGTACCTAATCTACTATAGACTGCATTATCTCATCTAATTTTTAAACCACTTTAATTCAAGTCAATAATTGAGCAGAACTTATCCTGACAGCACTGCATACAACTGGGGTGTAAGTTCTTAGCAGGGCCCACTTGCACACCCACTCTCACACTCAGATGGGGGTCGCTTTCAAATTGCCCTCTAATGTAACCACCACATCTTTGAGGTGGTGGAAGGAAAACTGGAGCTCTCTGAGAAACACTTGTACAGACACAGGGAGACCACACAAAATTTTAACTTGGCACACACTGTGTCATCCATATTTAATTATTAATTGCATAATAATATTCCAACAATCCAAAATTAAATTATACAGGTTAAAAATGTATGAATATATGGATAGATAGATGGATCTACATTAAGGTAAACCTTGTATTTGAAGAAAAAGATCAGCATTATGGGTAAACTTTGTTACTGTGTTGTATGTCGCTAAATACTGTATGTTTTGTAGACTGTGAAACCATTCAGATAAATTGTGACATTTTATTAACAATTTTATTGACAGATACACAAAATATATTTTTCAAAAAAAGCTGCAATTTTGTTTAATTTACCACACAAAGCCATCCCTTATTAGTTGATTATAGTGTAAATAGCACCACCTACCTTCATCTCTACTGCCATTTTGTCTTACATTAACTTACTTGATCTATCCATCCATCCATCCATTTTCCAACCCGCTGAATCCGAACACAGGGTCACGGGGGTCTGCTGGAGCCAATCCCAGCCAACACAGGGCACAAGGCAGGGAACCAACCCTGGGCAGGGTGCCAACCCACCGCAGGACACACACAAACACACCCACACACCAAGTACACACTAGGGCCAATTTAGAATCGCCAATCCACCTAACCTGCATGTCTTTGGACTGTGGGAGGAAACCGGAGTGCCCGGAGGAAACCCACGCAGACACGGGGAGAACATGCAAACTCCACGCAGGGAGGACCCGGGAAGCGAACCCAGGTCCCCAGATCTCCCAACTGCGAGGCAGCAGCGCTACCCACTACGCCACCGTGCCGCCCCTACTTGATCTATGGATTACAAAAATATATAGAATATTACAATAATCCACATTTATTTCATTAAAGTAATTGCATATTTGTTCTGCACCTGTTATCAACTGTTCATGGTTTCTTCCTTAACAGGACAAGCCCATTCATATCTGCCTATTATTGTAAAGTGCATGCTTCCTCTGGAATGGAAACAAAGAACTGTAATGTGAAAATGGTGAAGTCATAAATATCTAATAACAAAATGAGGGCTCTTTTACATTTACCAATCAATATTGTCATTCAAATACACCCTCTCTTTGTTTGTCCTTAACCCTTGAATAACAGGCTTTATTTCCAAATAGTATTAATACGTTCTGTGACCTATGTTCATGTTCAGTGATACTAAGAATGATGCAGTTTATACGATGTTTATAAAAGAAATATCAGTAGACAGTTTTTTAAATAATTTTTACATCAATAGCCACTGCTGTAGAAGTGCAACAAATTTATGTATGTCTTTAGGAATTGTAGATTATGAAAATGTTGTTAGCTGTGTGAAATGTCTCTTTGAAAGAAATCTGACTTTGCTTATCTGCACTGTCTCCTCCAGGTGGTATGAATGTCCTGCTTCACTACACAGATTAATCTTTATGTAAATACAAGAAAAGCAAAATGCTTATTAATATGATGGGACAAAACTTACTCTAACTACTTTGTTTAGATTGTTATGTAGTTATTAGTATTGTGTAAAGAATCAAATGAAAATCAAACTTTATTTGTCACCTACAAATTATACATACAGTACAATAAGTAATGAAATGCATAGTTGCTCAACTCCAAAGAACTCTAACCCTTTAAAAAGAATACAAATGGACAATAACAATAATACATGACTTTACAAATACTTTTCATACAAATGATGTAGCACAAAGTGCTTTACATGATAAAGAAAGAGAAAAAAGACCATGTTACATTAATTGGAAGCACTAAACTAGCCCTGGGGCGGCACGGTGGCGCAGTGGGTAGCGCTGCTGCCTCGCAGTTGGGAGACCTGGGGACCTGGGTTCGATTCCCGGGTCCTCCCTGCGTGGAGTTTGCATGTTCTCCCCGTGTCTGCGTGGGTTTCCTCCGGGCGCTCCGGTTTCCTCCCACAATCCAAAGACATGCAGGTTAGGTGGATTGGCGATTCTAAATTGGCCCTAGTGTGTGCTTGGTGTGTGGGCGTGTTTGTGTGTGTCCTGCGGTGGGTTGGCACCCTGCCCGGGATTGGTTCCCTGCCTTGTGCCCTGTGTTGGCTGGGATTGGCTCCAGCAGACCCCCGTGACCCTGTTTGGATTCAGCGGGTTGGAAAATGGATGGATGGATGGAAACTAGCCCTGTGTGATTCAGTGGACCCTGTAATGGACTGACTTTCGGTCCTGGGCTTGTTCTTTACTTGCTCCTAGCATCCCTGGTAAATGCACAAGTTGCCAACACCTGGTTTTCTATCGTCAGTCTTATCATACCAGGATGAATTTCACGAGTAGTAAACTAATCAGACAGATGGATTTTTCTCACCATCCCAAGGTGCTTATATGCACAAAACTAAAGTTGAATAGTTGACAGATCTAATTTATTGCAGTTGAAGGGACTCACTTAGACTTTGGGTTGAACCTGCACCCTTCTGCTTGACAGTCCTGTACCTTATTCATTTGGCTCCATTGCCTATCTACTTTGGATACAGGGTGTAAACTGCCTGCTTTTTCATTTGAAACCTGCTTTTCTAGTACACAGAGTATGAATAGATGATTTAAAATGCATTGACTTCCTAATGGTGAAGCTAGCCATGATTAGGGCAGTGTGGTGCAGTGGGTAAGGCTTTGGATCTCAGAACCTGAGGTTGTGGGCTCAAATCCTGTTATTGAAACAGTGTGATCATGAGCAAGTTACTTCATTTGCCAGTGCTCCAATTGGAGTAAAAAAAAGAAGTACAACCCCAATTCCAATGAAGTTGGGATGTTGTGTAAAACGTAAATAAAAACAGAATACAATGATTTGCAAATCCTTTTCAACCTATATTCAATTGAATACACTACAAAGACATATTGAATTTTCGAACTGATAAACTTTATTGTTGTTTTGCAAATCTTCACTCATTTTGAATTTGATGCCTGCAACACGTTCCAAAAAAGCTGGGACAGGGGCATGTTTACCACTGTGTTATATCACCTTTCCTTTTAACAACACTCAATAAGCATTTGGGAACTGAGGACATTAATTGTTGAAGCTGTGTAAGTGGAACTCTTTCCCATTCTTGCTTGATGTACAACTTCAGTTGCTCAACAGTCCGGGGTCTCCGTTGTCGTATTTTGCACTTCATAATGCAACACACATTTTCAATGGAAACAGGTCTGGACTGCAGGCAGGTCAGTCTAGTACCCGCACTCTTTTACCATGAAGCCACACTGTTGTAACACATGCAGAATGTGGCTTCATATTGTCCTGCTCAAATAAGCAGGGACGTCCCTGAAAAAGACATTGCTTGGATGGCAGCATATGTTGCTCCAAAACCTGTATGTACCTTTCAGCATTAATGGTGCCTTCACAGATGTGCAAGTTACCCATGCCATGGGCACTAACACACCCCCATACCATCACAGATGCTGGCTTTTGAACTTTGCGCTGATAACAATCTGGATGGTCCTTTTCCTCTTTGGCCCGGAGGACATGATGTCCATGATTTCCAAAAACAATTTGAAATGTGGACTCGTCAGACCACAGTACACTTTTCCACTTTGCGTCAGTCCATCTCAGATGAGCTCGGGCCCAGAGAAGCTGGCGGCGTTTCTGGATGTTGTTGATATATGGCTTTCGCTTTGCATGGTAGAGTTTTAACTTGCACTTGTAGATGTAGCGATGAACTGTGTTAACTGACAATGGTTTTCTGAAGTATTTCTAAGCCCACGTTGTAATATCCTTTACAGAATGATGTCGGTTTTTAATGCAGTGCCACCTGAGGGATCGAAGTTCACGGGCATCCGTGTTGGTATTCGGCCTTGCCGCTTATGTGCAGAGATTTCTCCAGATTCTCTGAATCTGTTGATGAAATTATGGACAGTAGATGATGAAATCCCTAGATTCCTTGCAATTGTACGTTGAGAAACGTTGTTCTTAAACTGCTGGACTATTTGCCCATGCAGTTGTTCACAAAGTGGTGAACCTCGCCCCATCCTTGCTTGTGAACGACTGAGCCATTTGGGGATGCTCCTTTTATACCCAATCATGACAAACACCTGTTTCCAATTAACCTGTTCACCTGTGGAATGTTCAAAATAGGTGTTTTTTGAACATTCCTCAACTTTCCTAGTCTTTTGCTGCCCCGTCCCAGCTTTTTTGGAACGTGTTGAAGGCATCAAATTCAAAATGAGTGAAAATTTGCAAAACAACAATAAAGTTTATCAGTTTGAACATTCGATATCTTGTCTTCGTAGTGTATTCAATTGAATATAGGTTGAAAAGGCTTTGCAAATCATTGTATGCTGTTTTTATTTACGTTTTACACAACGTCCCAACTTCATTGGAATTGGGGTTGTATATCCAATAATATCTCAAATGTTCTAAGTCACCTTGGATAAAGATACCAGCCAGAAAATAACAAGTAATAATAATATTAATAGATTAAAGGGCTTGTGGTTAAACCAAGCCATCCATTGTTTTGTTTTTTTAAATCTCATGTTCCATTTCAAACATAAAATGGTGAAATGTGCTATATGAAAAAAAAATCCTAATCAATTTGATATTCTCTTTACTGCATTCTTGCTTATCATGGTGTCAGAAAGATGTATAGTGACAAGCAAGTACAAATTTTACTGCACTCTGCATCTCTGACAATATTACTATCACTAGTGCCACCCAAAAATCGTTTTAAACAATTATATAATACCCTTACATCTATAAGCACCATGGACTGATACCCACTAAAGCACAACATATAATAAACAACTTTTTTTTTTTTTGGCCAGGGTGCTTTTTCTGCAGTTTAGGGGAAAAGGTTGACACTGAACTAAGGTATCCTGTGAATGCATCCATATCCCTCCCTTATGCGTCTGTGTGTTCTCCATCATTATTTGTCAAGACTTCATGGAATTAGATTAGAGAGGTGTGGCATTTGAGTAGGGCAATGTTACTTATTTTAGAGAATACATTGGAGTACATTTGAGTGTGAGGTTGTCAGGGTGCAGTAACTAGTTTGGAAAACCAGCAAACGTACTGTGTTTTGTAACCAATCACTTCTTGCCTAATCCTAGCCTTCTGTTACAATGTATGTGTTGACTATCGCTCTTTTTATCCATTCACTATATTTCAATTCTGCTTAATCCATTCATGTTCCGTGTATTAAACTGGCAGTGTTTGATAGTCTGATCAAATGACAGCCCTTGTTCTACCAGCTTGGCGTTTGTACGTTACACCCGTGTCTGTATAGATTCTTCTCTGGGTGTTATGGTTTTCCTTTATCACTCCAAAGGCATTAGTATTATGTTAGCCAGCGGCTAAAAACCGCGTGCGTGCGTGAGGGTCCTCTGCAATGATGCGAAGAAAACTGATGGTTTCCGCTTTGCTTTCTTCTGACCAAACTAGAAATGCAGGGATGGATGTATGGCAGAATACACCAATCAACTGATCTTGAAAGCGACGTGTACCATGAGGAAAATAAATAAATAATCCTAAAAATTCAGTTGTAAGGGATTAGTCGTTGGTCCGTAATCTGATCCCTTTCTGTGTATACTAAAACGCATAGAAAGGAGCTCGGCGGCTCGCTGACCTGCATGTTTTTAATCACCGCTGAGGCTAATTAAAACCAAAAGAAACTTCCGACCCAACCAAATAAAAATTATTGACCAAGAAAATACAGCAGTATTCATTCATATATCTTCAGTTAAGTATAATATTTATCTTCAGTAAGTATTATGAATACAAGTATTAAACAGAAAGTATATATTTGGAGACGCGAAACAGTAATCGAATAGCAGGATTATTGATTACATGTATCCATTTCTTAACCCACTCATCCAGTTAGGGCGCTATTGGGTACTCCTCACAAAAATGATTTCAGAGAGCACATCTTTACTCGCACATTCTTTACCGATTGTGTGCAATTATTTGAAACCCTTCGTATTGATAACACTCTTTACATCGTCTCTCCAAGAGCGCAATGAAAACAATAGTGATTATCTTAAACACTTTACTTTTGACTAAAAGCTAAGGGAAATTACACACTTATTTAGTTTTGGTTTTGGAGAAATTTACACAGTGCATATTTCTTTCTTTTTTTCCAGGAATAGTTGCTTATGCAGGGCTTTCGAATTAATTGGTCAATGGAGTCAACTTATTGGTTAGGTCGTAAAAAGATTGTATATGAGGGACATGCAGTCAGAGTCAGCAGTCAGACCACCAACAAGACCCATTTTGCTCCTCCACTCAGTCTCATGTTTAAATTCAATCAGAAGGTTAATGGATTCCTGACATTGGTAAAGCCCAGACAAAGCTATTCAAATGTCACAGCTTTAGGGCGCTAATTCCAACATCTAAGAATGTAAATGTAAGCCTTGGCTTACACCATGAGATGAAGCTCAAAGACAGCTCTCCGCTGCGTCAGCTCTGACTGTCATCATTTTGCTTAAAATATAATGACTCGGATTTCAAACTTGAATTTTGTTTTCCTTTTTTTTTTTAACTATGCAAAGGGGAAAAAAAACAACTTAAATTACAAAATATAACAAACTGAGTTGACTAGAAATGCAATTTGAAAAGAATATAAACGTAAAGCTTTATTATTACTATTACTATTATTATAATTATAATTATTATTATTATTGCCTTGTCCAAGGATGTTTCCTGCCTTTTGGCCAATGCTGACGGGTTAGGGTCCCGCCCTGCCGAAATCCTGTATTAAATTAAGCGGAATTGAAAGTATTATTATTATTAGTACTACTACTACTACTTACATAGAGTGCTTTTTTCAAATAATATAAATCTATTGACTGCATTCTTTTAACAATCATTTAAGGAAAATGATATGAATCTGAGGGAATCGTATACTCACAAAGCGAATATGAACTGAAATAGCTAATGCAGGTGTTAATAATAATAATAATAATAATAATAATAATAATAATTATTATTATTATTATTATTATTATTATCAGATATAATAGCACATGTAGCTGCTCCTTCGCGAACATAGTGTCCCAGGTTCGAACTGTGCCTACGTCACCGCATTGTACACTTTCGCTCCGTCAGTTTTTCCCTTGATACAACGGTTTTACTCTAAAATATGAATGAAGGTCCATATCAGGTTAGTTCGAGATTCCAAACCCTGTGTAGGTGGACAGGTTTTTTAGTATAATACTATATGGCTGTAATGGATTGATACCCGTCAGGATGGGTTTTTGCCTTGAGCGCGAAGTTGCCAGGACAGACTTTGATTAAGTGGGTTTGAAAATTTTATGTTATTTTAAAGTACTACAACTACTGCAACTAACAACATTGCAAATAAAATAAAATAAATAAATAAATATTCGTTCGCAATACTGCATCATGGGACTTCTTTCTAAAGTGCTGATGTAATAATATAAATGTGAACTATTAAAAAGAACGTTTTTTTTTTCAACATTCATTATCGCCTTTATTTAAATAATATCGTTTCGGAAAATACTGGCCTAACCACCCTGTTGTTCTAGACCCTCGATCCCTCAACTGCAGTGTAATATTCTATAGCTGTTTCTGTGGATGTATTGTAATGCCACCTAACTAGCCGCGCGTCTTCTCTAGAGGTACTGTAATGCCACCTAGCTGACGATGTGAGTATATACAGTAAAAGAATTGTACAACCGTAACGTTTTCTAACCAAGTCCACAGTAATAATAATTAAAATGAATCAACGAAGTAAATTATAATTACTGAATAATGACACATTTATTTCACTTAAAAAACATTACAGTCATTGAACTGTATGAAATATAATATTTAAAATTGTGCATGACATAATATTTGCAGTTGTGGAAAATGTTTTGTATAACGTCATCGACAAAGATCTAAACAATTCCAAGAAACACAACATAGAGGCTAATATGCTGTCTCTATTAAAACATGTAACTTTGTTTATATACACTCTTAAAAATAAAGTTCTTCAGAGCGATGCCATTCAATTTCATTTGTGTGGCATCATTTAAGAAGCAAATCTTTTGTCACAGGTGTCTGGTCACACTTATAGGTAATCTAACTTAGACACCATTAAAATATCCGACTACGCCACCCAGTTTTATTTAGAGACTGGGAACTCCTGAAATTTACCAATAATAGCACACAGGTTTCTTTAAATTGGGTGGTGAGTAAACACACAATGAAAGACACAACAGTAATTTCAGAAAAAAAGCAACAGTAAGTTCTATTGTACAAGACAATATAAGGTACATTAAAAAGATAAACGAACATAACAGAACCTAAACATATCAGGAATTAATTTCCTTTTTTTAAAAGGAAAATACACAGTCCACACTCTAAAAGTTCATAAAAACAAGAATTGGAGGATACAACCTTTAGTGGTGCAGAGTCCAAGTTGCTCACTGTGTTACCCCAACACTTAATCGTTCAACTGTCCATGGATGCACTCTGTTCCCCGGACACTCGTTCCCCTACAGAAGTTGTGTCAAATTGTTGACTCCCTGTCAGCGTCTCTTCGTTGTTCCTTTTTCTTCCACTCTGGGCTCCTTGTGTTGCTGTGACCTAGGCACGCCTCATTTCCTGTCTGTCAGCTTTGCTGGGTACTTTCATGCAGATTCCCTCTCTCGCTGAACCCACATCCGGCATCTCTTTGTGGAGCTGTCTCTTCCTCCCTGGAAGTGTTGCCGTCCTTGTGCCTCACGTCGTGCCAGCCAGGTACCCTTGTCTGCCTGCGAGCCCCTGTGCCCTGTCCGAGTGTCTTGGCAGCGTTTCCTGTGGACTGTCCCCCCTGCCTTCTGCTGCCCAGGAGTTTATATTTACTTCAGTCCCTGCTGTTGTCAGTCCTGGACAAGCAGTTTAATCAATGACACATCTAAATTGCCTGGGTTTAACAATTAATGAAAACACAAGTTAACAAAATGTATGGTTACCAAACATTAATAAGTACAGATATGCTGATTAGGAACCAATATTTCCAAGCCAGGTAAATACAGGCATCCTCCAAGGCCAGACTTCAAAGCAGTGACTCCCTTGCAAGACAGCAAATACCATTAATAAGTACAGACAGCCTTTAGATAGATAGATAGATAGATAGATAGATAGATAGATAGATAGATAGATAGATAGATAGATAGATAGATAGATAGATAGATAGATAGATAGATAGATAGATAGATAGATAGATAGATAGATAGATAGATAGATAGATAGATAGATAGATAGATAGATAGATAGATAGATAGCACTGAGTGCATATTCAAAGCAGATGCTTCTATACAGAAGAGTAAACTAGCCTCACAGCATTATTAGGAGCATTCTGTACTGGCTCTGCCACCTCTAATAATAAAACCTATGAGACTTAATAAAGGAAATGTTTGTATTGTTACTCTGTGATAGTGAATAAAGTTGAATATGCTGTTGAATATGCTGATCCTTCACAAACAGCAGACAGCAGTCTTGATGTGGAATACAAGATTGAAGGACATCATTAGAAATGGACACATATTTTTCAGAGAAGAGAAGGCCTTACTGTTTTGGCGTATGGTGCAAATCGGTAAAAGATAGCAACTCTAACTCAGGGGCCTACTGGGACAGTCTAGTGCAACATCATTCATTCAGACCAGATAGACTCAGAAGAATAGATCACTAGAGGCATGATGCAATACACAAAGCCTTCATTATAAATAGCTATACGCAGTCTGGATCAGCAGACAAACCACTCATTCCACTTTGCAATGTGCATTTATAACTGTAGTGGTACAAAGAGCACAGGTAATGAATATATGTGCCTCATACAGACTAACGGTGTGAATGTTTTTTTGACCAGTCTGTATTCAATTCTGTGTTGAAATTACACACCATTATTAGTTTAACCACTTGTTCTGTTCTAGCTCTAAAAATTAACCAAAGATAGAGAATTTAACAAAGTTGTGACAAGTTGCTTTTAAGTAGGTTTATGAGTGCAAAAAATTACATTGAATAACAGTAAAACATACTGTATAACATTAAAACAGTTTGAACAAGAACAGACCTTTCAGCCTAACAATGCTTACCAATCCATTTGCTTAACTTTTTCAAAACAGCACTGTGTCAAACCTTCAAAGTCCCTCAAGGTTCTGCTCCTTCAGTCTTTTTCCATAACTAAAACTTCACTCTTTGCTATGATTTCTCTAGTGCTGCTATGTCTTTTTTGCAATATGGAGACCAAAACTGCACGCAGCACCCCAGATGAGGTCTCACAAGTATGTTATATAGCTTAGCCATAATTTTCCTCTACACTAACCTAATATAGAGGATATAAAATGTAATCTCTTATTCACCTGAAAAATCTAAATTGTTTGATATAGACAGTGATGAACCCACTGGGATTCTTAGGTCCTTCTCATAAGCTTTATTTTCAAATTTCAAACTTTCCATCATGTATTCACATCCATCATTTTTACTGTCTAAGTGTAATATCTTACACTTGCCCATATTAAATTTGATCTGGCAAAATATCTGTCCAAGCCTGTTTTCTGTCCAGATCCCACTGCCAACGACTCACCGTGTCTTGAATTACCTTATCAAAAGCTTCCAGAAAAATCAAGTTAAATAATAAATAAATATAAATATGCAGCTCCTATTAAGGGTTACATACTGTACCTTCATATTAGTGTACTGCTGATCTTCCCAGCTTTAAAATTGCTTAAACAGAAAGCATAAAAGACTTATTGAACAGGTAGAACACATTTTTTAAAATTGTTAATATGTCAGAGGTTTACTAAATGTAGAAAAGCAAACCCTAGACTGTGAACTCATTCTTAATTCAAGTCTGAACTTAAAATGGGAATAGCAATGCTAATAAAATAAGTTACCAAAGACATCTACTGTAAATTAGGCCTGATAAAGAGAATGAATCCAATGATATATACCCTGCATCCACTGCAGCCCTTTGTGGACCTAGAAGTCAAAAACAGTACTTGTCATTGCTTAATAAATTTAGGTAACAACCTTTAAAGCTTGGGTTAAATAAATACAGGTAAATGTACTCTGCAGCATTGCACGCTCAACCTTGAAGACAGCTCTCCATGGAAAGTCCTTAAGGTACTGTAAATCTTGTACTACAAAATCCTAAATACAGGCATCCTTTTTCCTTTTCAAATTTCCTTTTTTCTTTCCCTTTTTTCCTTTTCATATTGCATGAATCTTATGGAGCTGCTGTGTCTAGCATTATTACCTCACATTTCCATATACTTGGCTTCATATCTCATCCTTGGCACTTCCTGTAAGTCAATTATATGTTTATCACATGCTTTCAGATGTGTGCAGGTTGGACAGGCCAACACTTCTGATTTGTATAGTATGTGTATTCACTGTGTGCACAGACTTACACAGAGCCACGTGTCAAAGGAACAGAAATCTATTAATTTTCTTCAGCCGTGGGGCACGCCTTCCCCATGTCCCACATGCCCAACACAGTCCCAAAACACAAATAAGTCACAGACCACACTCTTCCTCTGGCACCACCAACACTCCTTCCAGGTGACCTTGTCCTCTTCCTCCCAATTCTGGCATTGAGTGGTGGTTGCTGGCTCCTTTTATGGCCCTCCCGGAAGTGCTCCTGGTGCTTGCTCACCTGTTCCCAATCGCACTCCCGGGTGGGGCCGATAATTAGACCAGCTAGGCTTAATGATTTCTGCCACGCCCCCTGGCAGCCACCCCAGGTCCCCACAGGGTTGGGGAGAACTCCATCTCCCATAGAACTCTGCGGGAAACTGAGGCACCATCGTCAACCAGGGAGGCTGCCACCAAGCATCCTGGGGGAGGTATTGAGGAGTCCATGGAAGTTCCCCAGGAACATAAGCAGAAGGGGCATCCCGGCCGGGCAAGGGACCCGGTGGCCCGCCACAATTGTTATAGACTTAAACTGCATTCAGAGTTCAGACTTTGCTTTTTTTTTTGCAAAATATATTGGAATAAGTGGTTTCAGGAAATTATTGGATGGATGGATGGATGGATGGATGGATGGATGGATGGATGGATGGATGGATGGATGGATGGGTAAATTCCTCCTGTTCTCATATGCCTGCATGGGTTTTCCCCCAGATGCTCTTTCTTGACACACACTCCAAAGACTTCCATGTTAAGTTGATTGGCATGTGCTAAACAGAGTAAAATTTCCAAATAGATCTATCTATCTATCTATCTATCTATCTATCTATCTATCTATCTATCTATCTATCTATCTATCTATCTATCTATCTATCTATCTATCTATCTATCTATCTATCTATCTATCTATCAACAGAGAGGTCTTCAAGTGACAATGTCCCTTAATTAAGAAAACAGCTAGAAGATTTACTTCTTAAATGATGTCACACAAACTAAATTGAATGTCAAGCTAGAAGTATACTCTAAAAATGACAGCATTTTATGGTTCTTTACTGGGTTGTGTGATTCCTCGTAGAACTATTGCTTAATAAAGCACCATTTCATTCTTTGCATATGAAGTTGGTTCTTTGTGATTTGAAAAACTTCCTAATATGTACAAAAAAAGTGTATGGTAGGCTACCTTGCAGAACACTAACAGGTTAATAAAACCTGGACTTAGTCTTTGTGATTGTGTGCAGCAAGATTCCTTTTAAATTCAGGAACCCATTGGTATTTTACAGATTGGTTACCATCTATTCATGGTTATTCACTCTATGGATCCTGTTACGTATCTAAATAAAGGGTCTTTCTGGAACCTTCACATGGATGCGTCTTTCAGGAACTGAAAATGTTTCCCTTATGGCATTGCTCTGAAGAACTTTATTTTTAAGAGTGTACATAAAGAAAGTTACACGTTTTAACGTTTTTAAGCATATTAGTCTTCCTGATATGTTGCGTTGCTTTTGATCTTTGTCGATGGGTTGTTGATGGGCTTGGTTTCTGTCCTGTAAACAGGACTGCGAGCATGTAGGTCACCTCATAAATATTAGGGGGCACAAAATAACAGGGTACAATAAAATAATCCATCAACAACAATAATAATATTCCTTCAACTGGCCTAACATAGGAAGCATACACACAAGGAAATAAATTAAAAGATCAATATGGCAAAAGAACTGAAACTCTAGTCTTTAAATGCATTGCTTAAGGCTGATGTAATTCAAAGTATAAGCATCTCACAAATAGGCTTATATTAAAATTTGCGTTAAAACTCTGCAAATATCATCCTATTTTGTTTGCCATTTACTTAATAGATTACAGTCTTCACATTAGCTCCTGGCAAGCTGAAAGGTTTCCAAAGACAGTCTCTAACTGGAAAGACTCTCTGACATCATGCATTGATTAGATAGTATAATTGTGTTTGTTGTATAAGTTGGCAATGATAAGGTAATTAGGAATTATGGGTAAATGTTTAGAGTTAATCATTATACTTTGATTTCATTGACAGTTTATTAATATTAGGCTCGTCAATTTACTTCGGTGATCTAACTTTAGTATATATTTTTGTGGGGTTGCATGGTAAGATTATGATTATGCTATCACCCTAAGGTATTTGTTAGGCTGATGAGAAAAAAAAAAAAATGTTTGTTTATTCTGTCAGAGCTGTGGTAGGTTGGCACCCTGCCCAGGATTGGTTCCTGCCTTGTGCCCTGTGTTGGCTGGGATTGGCTCCAGCAGACCCCCGTGACCCTGTGTTTGGATTCAGCGGGTTGGAAAATGGATGGATGGATGGATTCTGTCAGAGTGATTTCTTTTCAGAGAAATATGAAAGGCAAAAAAAAAAAAAAGAAAATCTTGGAAATACTACAAAAGCTTACAATATTACTAGCACTCAATATATATATATATATATATTGCTTTATTTTGCTAAAGAATTGCATGTATTATTACTGTATTATTTTGCAATAATTGTTAAATTATTTTTGCAAAAATATTGCATCATTTCATAAAGATATTGTCTGCTTCTGCCAGTAACATCAGGCATGCGAGTGTTCTGGCCATCTAGCAACAGCTTTTGAGTACAATAATTCATATTGCTTGCAATCAAGTGATAAGAACTGGACAAACATTATAGGTATGCATTTAGTTTTAATCAGGTTAAAATCTATTTAGTATAGATGTTTTAACATATAGATATAGAGCTAACTTTCTTCCGATCACATTGCTAGTGTCTGCATTGGGTTTGTATGTTCTTACAGGGCATTTATGAATTGATAGGTGTTATTCAGTGTGCTTAACTGCAAATAATTACATGTTTTAGCATTGAATAATGGAAATGTGTCAGTAATAATCCTTGATAAAATAAATACTTTTTCATGTGCTGTGAAGTAAACCCAAACCAAGCCCCTGTAGACTAGAAGAGTGAACACAGGCCACTGGGTCACCTGATCACACTGTTTTTCTATGTACTGTATATTTTTATATTTATTTATATAAATATAAAACAAATAACTGGATTAAAATTAAAAACAATCTTTATTTAAAGTTTCTATTACTGGATTGCACAAAGCACATTCCTCTCTAATTGGCTATGTGATTGAGCCCTGCTGAGGACTGTCACGACCTGTTCAATCACTCTAACTTGATTAACAGTGAAACTGACCATAGCAGGTAATATCTATGTGAAATAATACAATACTCATGCAAAGCAATGTTTTCATTTGCTTAAATTTTTTACATTTTATTTGAGCAGCAGGAATAAACATCCATATAATACAACCTATTGCTACACATTTTCTAAAATGTCATGTCTCAATTGCACAGTGACTAGTTTGTCATTTCCAAAAGTTTTTACATTCAGACTCATCAGAGATGACTTCACTTGAAGTATCTTTAACCAACTGTATTCAAGAGCTGAAGAATTCCCAAACATCCTGTAAATCTCTTATTACTAACCCACAAAGCTTTAAATGGCCTTCCACCAACCCACGTCTGTCACTCCTCCATCACTATACTCCTGTCTGCCCACTAAGGTCCACTGATTCTAGCAGTCTTGTTGTGTCCCAAATTAACCTGTGGTATAGGGGCAACAGAGTCTTCAGCTTTATTGAAACCAGACTTTGGAATAGCCTTCCTAAATTAATAAGAACAGCTCAATTAATTAATTCTCTTTAAAAAAAAAAAAAAACTTAAAGCTCACCTGTTCAATATAATTTTAGCTCTTGGTGAGGACTAAAGATTTTTGTTAATACCCTATAGAATTGAAAGTGCTTTATGTACTTTTTCATATAATTCATCTGGCCATCTGTTTGTCTGTACCTGTTTAATTCAGTTCAGGGTTGTGGGTCTGGAGAATGTCTGACAACATCTGGTACAATGCAAGGCCATCCTTGGGGCTGAGTGGCAATACATCACAGGGCACACTAATGTGCATATCCAAACTCACTCAACCCAGCCCAATTTAAAGTCTCTGATTGTGCACACCTTTGGGATGTGAAAGCAAAACGGAATAGTCAAAGGAAAACCCAAAGCGGACATGAGCAAACCTCAAACAGACATCAGTTTATCATAATTTTCTTCACTTTACATCTAGAAATCATTTCAATATATAGAAAGACAGTGGTCAATTTATAAATTATATGTATGCATACTGTTTCAGCATTCTGGAAGCAAATATAAAAATTGCCCTTTCAACCAATTCTCCCTTTACTTAAAATGAGAGCAAAAAATTAAAATTAGGCAGGTTTCAAGTCTGAATGCAACCTGTGAAGACATATGAAGTTTAGAATAAATGCATTTGACATTGCATTAAATTACAGCGAAGTACAAGATTTAGAAGTACAAAATCTTATCTTTTAATAGTGAAGCACAATAAAAAAAATGAAAGAAAAAAAAACTCCTTTTGCATAATTTTCTTTTTCACTTGCTAAGTTGACCTTATTGGAAGAGGACGACTCAGCACCCTCAGTCCTTTCAGGTGAAGCTTATATTGGTTCTTTTTGCTCTAGTGCGTTCTGTCTCTAAAAGCAATTAGAATAATCTGTGCTTTTTAAATTCGGTAGAAATGATTGGATCAATCTGTTCTTGTTAGATCACAGTTGGAGAAGTATGCACCCGCCTACTCTAAATTGATATATATTCGGTACATACACACATGTGTACATCGAAAAGATGATTAAAAGGAAACTAAACAAAACATTGTCGGGTCTTTTTACATATTTCTCGTGTAGTATGCTCAACAGTCACCAATGATCACTATTGCGAGGCTACAAAGGTTTAAACTTCAATTAATAATGAAAAAACACGATGCTCACACAAAGCTTAGACGTGGCCATCAAATGATCAGATTTATACTCCCGTCTCGAACCATAATTGTATATCCTACTATTAGTGATTAACTTTACAAGTAGAAGTGCTTTTTTGCCTAAATGGATTTGCTTGAAACGGGGATATGTTATATGTTACTTACTTCTCAGATGTAGTCTATATTTAATTGCATATTATTCTTGTCATGTTTGCCGAGTTGGTCAAAAAGATTTTTTTAAACAAATCTCGCACACTGGATTAAAGAACACTTTGATGTCTTTCACACTTGTAATTGCATGTGTTAAAGAAGGCATGAGGAAAAGCGACGCATTTACTGCTCCCGTTTATTTCTGGATGCTGTATTGATGACACCAGCAGCGCCCGTTAACTTTCTGAAAAGCGCTCGGCCGCCATACGAGGGCTTAACATCTGCTGTGACAAACAGATTAACAGCGTAGATGCACGTATTTTCCAAAGTTATTCAGGGCACACATTTCTGAGCAAGTACTTCATGTAGCTCGTTCTAACCCCGAGCGAAGCCGAGCCTTTTCACCCAGCTAAAAGTTTTAGTGGGATTAAGAAATTAAAATTCAACTGGTCAGGCAATGTTATTTTTTTTCCTTTTGAAAAAGTTTTCTTTTTTCGCTTTTAACAATGATACAATAGTGATCAAAGAATAAAGCCACTCTACCTAATACAGGAACCTTCAGCGAGAGTCACTGATTTTGATGTCAGATCTCCTCCCAACTTCCCTTAATCTGTGAACTAATGTAATGAAAAACGTGTTGCTCTAAAGGGTTTGTTAAGAGCGCAACGCAGTGTACATTAATAAAAAGTATTCGTTTTGAAATTAAACATAACGTTCTCAAAAACAGTTACTCAGACTCAGGGTCGCAGTGGGGCTGGGACCTGGCTGTGGTTGTTGGGCTATGGAGATAGGAGCGAATGCATCCCCAACACTGAAGTTGCCCGATAAGCTGTGCTTGAGTAAAGTGCCAATGATAAAAAATGAGCTCAAAGTCCATACCGGCGGCGGTTCATTTTATACTACAGGCTATAATAAATGCTATATTCAGAAAGGGATACAATTCAGATATTTAGGTAAACTCCGGGGTTTTTTTTGTTTTTTTTTTTGACTTTTCACATATAATTTCGCAAGTACTTTAAGTCCGTTATAACTATGTAAAGAAAGGTATCAGACAGATGCAAACTAATACACAAACACAGCCTGCTGTCTACTGACATACCGACTTCAAATTAAAATAATAGTAATGATAATAATTATAGTTTTTTGCCTTAAGAAGACCACGGTTCACACCTTGGGTCTTCGCTATGTGGAGTTTGCATTTTCTCCCCATGTTCGCTTATGTTTTCTCCACATTCTTGAAAATACTGGTACTTTAATTCCACTTTATAGTTCTTTACTGAGTTGTGTGGTTCCTTGTAGCTCCATTACTTGACAAAGAACCATTGGGAAGGGTTCTCTGCATATGATATTGGTTCTTTGTGCTTTGAAAAATTTCTATTATGGAGAAAAAAAACTTAACTCTTAATGTATGGTGGGCTACCTAGCAGGACACTAACAGATTAAGAAAACCTGGACTTAGTCTCTTTTATTGTATGAGGCAAGAGTCCTTTAAAAATCGTGAGCCTTTGGTATTTCACAAATTCCTGGGTATTTACTGTATTTAGCCTGTTAGGGATCTAAATAAATAAAGGATCTTTCTGGTACCTTCATGTGAATGGGTCTTTTGGAAAACAAAGATGGCTCCCCTATGTCATCACTCTGAAGAAGAACTCTGACACCTTTATTTTTAAGAGTGCAGGTGCTCTGGTTTCCATCCATAGTCTAAACACATGCAGGTTACGTGGCTTGGTGATGCAAAATTGTCCCTAGAGAGTTTGTGTTCACCCTGCGATGGACTGGCACCTTGTGCTGGGGTTTGTTTCTGCCTATGTTTGCTGAAATAGTCTCCAGCTCCCCGTGACCCTGCTCAGAATTATACATGCTTGGTGGATGGTATGGTATATTAAGGTGTGGCATTATACATTTTGTTTATATAACACCTTTCCCATGCTCAAAGCACTTCACATGAATTCAGAATGAACAACAGGGCTCATACAAGAATACAAATAATAACACTGCAAAACATGAAATAAAGATAAATGCAAGAAACAGAAAGCTTTCAAATAGAATAAGAGACAATAAATCAGAATAAAGCACAAAATACAGATACTAAAAAGAAACCCTGAATAAATAAGATAATTTGTGATACAAACACAAATCATTCTGAACATCTGGACAAAAAGAGCAAACTGAAAGCAGTGTAAGAATGTCAGGGTAAGTTTGGAGTGGAAAAAAACATACAAGTTTTTACTTACCTGGTAATTCTTCAACAAAAAATAAACAATAAACAAAGAGTAAGTGAGTCCTTCCATCCATCCACCCATTTTCCAACCCGCTGAATCCGAACACCGGGTCACGGGGGTCTGCTGGAGCCAATCCCAGCCAACACAGGGCACAAGGCAGGAACCAATCCTGGGCAGGGTGCCAACCCACCGCAGGACACACACAAACACACCCACACACCAAGCACACACTAGGGCCAATTTAGAATCGCCAATCCACCTAACCTGCATGTCTTTGGACTGTGGGAGGAAACCGGAGTGCCCGGAGGAAACCCACGCAGACACGGGGAGAACATGCAAACTCCACGCAGGGAGGACCCAGGAAGCGAACCCAGGTCCCCAGATCTCCCAACTGCGAGGCAGCAGTGCTACCCACTGCACCACCGGGCCGCAAGTGAGTCCTTACTTTTTCCATATCAGTCCATGTTGATCCAAGTGCTGGTAATAATATGCACTTGATTAGCTGATGGTCAGGAGGTGGTACCACACCACAATCTAAATGCAAAACATCTGGCAGTTCAGCTTGGAGCATTCACCTATGCATTAACACCATACCTCTAACAAAAAGGCTTCTTTAATGATTGCAGAAAAGCAGTTGTTGCTACTCATCAGTCTTTGAGGTGTTATTACACAATTTCCAAGCAATTTGAAGTCCAATATTCTATACAGGGAGAAAAACTGTTTACAAAGAATTTAACTGCCAGTCCACCAATAAATTCATCCAGAGGTCAGACCACTAAAAAATTTGTGAAAGCTTTACTTTGATGGATTTGTCTTTGGTGCTCCACAAGGATCTATTCTGGGCCCACTGTTATGCTCCCATTAGTTCAGATTATCTCAAAAAACAAGGTGGGCTACCACAGCTATGCAAACGACACACAGCTTTATAGCTATCTAGAGCACCTGATGGCCTGATGTTCTGGGCTGTCTGATCCAATGTGTGGCTTGTATTTCTGAATGGATTAGTTGTAACTTCCCCAAGCTAAATAAGGAAAAGACTGAAATTTTAGTTATATATAAAAAATGGAAATAATAAAAGTATTAGAAATAAATGCAATCCCTTAGCATTAAAAGTCAAGGGAGGAGTAAACAATTTAGGCGTAATCATGGACTGTGACCTAACCTTTAAATTACATAGTATTAACCATATTACTATGACTGTATTTTTCAATTTAAGGAACATTGCAAAAGTTAGACCTCTTATAACACTGCAAGATGCTGAGAAATCAATTCAAGCTTTTGCTTTTACTCAGCTATAGATTACTGTAATGCATTCATAACTGGCCTACCTAAGAAAGACATCAGCCAGTTGCATTTAATTCAGAATGCAGCAGCAAGAATCTTAGCCAGAAAAAAGAAAAAGAAAAAAATCTGAGCACAACTTGCCAGTTTTAACATCCTTACATGGGTTACCTGTGTCCTTTAGAATTGACTTAAAAAATCTACTAATGGTATAGAAAGCCTTAAATAATCTTGCTTCTTGCTATATTTTGGAGAGCTTATCTCCTTAAATTCCAAGTCGTGACCATGTCAAATATAATAAGAGTCAAACATAAAAGAAATGGTGAGGTGGCCTTTTGCAGTTATGTAGCAAAAATCTGGAATACTTTACCAACAGACAGCCAAGAGCAAAACTGAGCTGTTTGGTTATTATATATGAGAAGATCCAAATACAGTATCTGGATGCTTCCGAATCATTACATCACCATGAACTTGTCTTTATACTTGAGCATTTTAGAGAAAAATAGAAAACTATTTATCTGACTTTATTTGCACATAACACAAGCAGATAACATATAATTGATTTATTAAATGTACCTTATAGTTTTTAATTAGTTAGAAAGAAACAGATGATTTATTAAAAAATAGTGTTCCTCATTAAGTGTCTACTTAATTATATGAATTGGTGCTCTAGTTATCTGCAGAATATCATGAGTGCAACAGGTCATGGACTTGGCAAGGTGACATAAGAATGATGACCCAAACAGCCTAATATGCCCCATAATTGCTTCAAATTAGTTTATGACAGGATTAAGATGTGAATTGAGATATAGGACATTATACATAGTGCATTAAGACAAATTGACTGTTCTGTTTCTTGAACAATTCCAAATGTCACCTAGTGTTGTGCATTGGCATTTAATTTTACTGAGAAGCATATTTGGATAGCTTCTTACTATGAAGGTCCGAACCTGCCTAACAACAGTTTTCAGGTAAACTGTGACATTCTGATTATACATATTAAAGGAGTTAGCATGGGCAACAAAGACACACCCCACATTATTAAATACACACCTATTTAAATACCTGCAGCCTGCAATGCTGAGTACTGATCAGGCAATAGTATTGCAATCTGATGGTGCCCAGTGGTTGTGCTAGTTTGTTAGAAGTGGAACTCAGTGGGCATGTCAGTTGCCATACTCAATTTTGATATGGATCTTTGAGCACCACTGTGATGCCCAGCTGTCAGTTGTCTGACTGTAGCTAGCCAGTTGTGTAGTGTACTCAGCAACATTCCTTGAAAAGTGCTGTTTCTGACCGTCGGACATTTCTTTTGCAATATGTCTTCTAAGAGATGACAAATTCTTCATACGAGGTACACCTATGAAAGACAATCAAACTCGAAGCAGGCAGCCTGGTGGCATTTTGTAACTCTTTCTAAATTCTTTGATCTAGCTGCTTTGTCAAATCTTGATGTCATCAGGTTTAATTGATCAAGTTACTGTATTTAACTGTCCTTCTCAAAGACACACCCTGGAAGCTTACATACAAGTTCACCATTTAATGATAGGGGATATGTTTTGTAAGTCAATCGATCAAAGTATAATATTGCTATTTTGTCTGAGGGGTCTAGTGCAGGACATGTCATGGACTAGTTTTGTCTGTGTTTTAAAAGGCATTCCATTAATAAAGTATCTATCTATCTATCTATCTATGACATTCACAAATGGGATTCATGTGTTCAGTGTGTGAATTCCCCTGCAGTTCTTTTTATTATTTTTAATGAGAAAAACTTGGCATTCTTTCATCTAAACTAAGGGCAAAGTTTATTACTTCTCCACACCTTTGACCGTGTCATGTTGATAAACTCCAAGCAAGAGGATTAATTATTATTGGATATCTGGCAAAGTACTGGTAAGATTGAGGAAACAACATTTATCATCTTTATTGAAACAAATCACTGTAAAACTGAACAATATATATCAGCCTGTCAAAAAAGTACCAAAGTACTGAAAACAAGAGAGTTCAGAATTAATACTGTAAATGTGAATACATCACAGATCCGTAATCTAATATATAAAACCCAAACTATATGTATGTATGTGTTTTTTTGAGGGGGAGGGGTGCTTGTGTGTGTGTGTGTGTGTGTGTCAATGTTTGATTCTTTATTCAATTCAACACCCTTGGTCCAACCTCAACAAAATTTGCCACATACATCCCACTTTGTCAGAAAGAGACACTAGACTACTTTGCAACCCATGATTTTGACCCTGGAGGTGCTTTGGCTGTGGGTGTCCTTTTTACTATAGTGAGTTTTAAGAACAGTGCCTTTTCCTGAATGTTGGTCCCATCTGATCCCAGTTTTACACACATATCCCAGTTTGTCAGGAAGAGACATTAGACTACTTTGGAATCCAAATTTTGACCCTAGTAATACCGGTTCCTTTTTTCCCAGATTTGGAGCCCTGAAATAAATTAATGCAATTGGTCTTTGGGAGAGTACACTTAAAGAAAGCCCTGTTTATAGAAATTTGATAGTTTTGCCTTAAATTTACTTATCGAGGCAATGCCATATGTTGCTGCTACTTAAAACATAAAAATGATCACTTCACATTTGGACTCCAAATAAGCTCACCCACCCCATCTACTGGCAGAAAAATATATGACTTCTAAAAAGAAGAGGGGACAAGGAATCATCAGATTCTCAGATGTTTTACTGAGTATCTAAAAGATATAGAAATGATGATTTATTATTTGACTGACAGCTTAATCCAAGGTGATTTACAACAGTTGAGATACAATTGGTAACATTTTTGTTGATGTTCCAAGTGGAGCACAGGCAAGTGAAGCGACTTGCTCCTTGTCACACAGTGTCAGTAACAAGATTTAAACCCACAAACTCAGAAGTCCAAAACCTTAACCAAAACAACACACTGCCTGTCAATGTATAATGCATTCTTGAAAGGCTAAGTAATAATAAGTAAAATAGTAAAATGTGGGTTAGAACCTCCATCCAATAGTTGGCAGTAATGGAGCATTATTTATGATGCCAGCTTACCATTGTCCAGAAAAAGAAGAAGAAGAATCCACAGATGTTCCTCGGTTCAACTGCAGCTTGTGGTGAGACATTTCATTAAACCCTACTGTAAAAAAAGATTATATGTTAGCTGAAAATGTACTCTTTACAGTACACCAACAGACAACAGTTAACATGATTTAATTCCATTAAACAAACCTTTATGTTCATCCCACCAGAAAGGATTGTGACTCGTTCAAATGACCAGTTCCTTATTTCAACAATTTCACTATAGTGGTGGTCAGCCATTAGTTCTGAAAATAAGGTGCCACAAAAAAGGAATTGAACTTGGATCTGCCAACACTGCCCAAATTTATGACTGGGCTGCACTAAATGCAGCATTTTAGATGATCTTTAGATGATGAACTAAAGGCCCATCTAGAGTTAAATGTTGCCTTACACGCAATGTTACCAGGATAGGTTATGGTGTTCTGAGACACTTTACTGAAATAAGTGTGTTCAGAAAATGAATGAATGAATTCATGGATATATATAATTCTGTACATTGTGATGTAATGATATAAATATCTCTTTGGGGTGATCTCTTTAGGAGAGGGTTCCTTACAAATAACCCTTAATTATTTATTGACTGTGCTTGGGTCAATGGTTATCACAGCTGCCTCACAACTCCAGGAATTTGGCTTGAAATCCAAGGTTGAGTGCTTTCCTATTGTCTGCATGGGCTATACTCCAAGCATTCTGCCTTCATGCTCTAAAACTGGCATGTTTAAATTGGGCCCCATGTACAGTATGTGAGAGCATGGGTGTGTACACGAGGGGGCCATAGGATGGACTGGTGCCACATGTAGGGCTTGACACCATGTGGTGCCATTGTAGGCTCCAGACTCCCACAGTCCTGAAATGGAGCACATTTGAAAACGTTATGCTGTGTTAATGTAGGACGTGTGTTAAGTGGATTGTTGGTAACACTTTAGTTTAGGTACTATTCTCTTTTAGGTACCTATTACTCATATACTGTTTTGTGATGAAACTTTAACAAAGACATTTTCGGTCTTAACGGCACTAACAAAGCATCAGTAATGTGATTTCTCTTCTCTGCATAGGATGGCATATTAAGAGTCTTTGATATGCTGGCAAATTCAGGACTCACAGGTCTTGTACAGACGTGTACAAAATCATGAGAAATATGTTTCATTTAAGTCACGTCTGACCATCCCAAAGTGAAGGTATTTTTGTTGGCCACACTGCACTGATGAATAACTAAATAACTGATGCTTTATAAGTGTTGATAAAAGCAAAAATTACTTTTATTATGGTCTTGTTATATACCTGTATGTGAGTAATCAAAGCATTTTTACAGTACCTAAACTAAAGTGTTACTGGATTTTCAACTCATTATGAATAAATGTTCTTAAGTGGGCCCTGCGATGAACAAGTGCCACATTGACTTTCTTATTTGCCTTTGACCCAGTGATGGTGGGGTAGTCTCTGGCTCTCTGCAATTCAAAACCTAGATTAATAGGGGTCATTCAATGAATCATTACTGTGTTGACAACATGGGTACAGACAATAGATATATGAAATGATGGATGCGACCAACTACTAAAGTAACACTACTGTATTTTCTACTAACAGCATATGCTGTGTCTTAGTCTAATTCCTAGGCATCTGTCCTAATATGTAATAGAAATTATGTCTGAATTTGAGGAGATGATATTTTTTGTTCACAACACCGCCAAAAGCATAACCTTTTCTTAATAATATTAAAAAACCACTTATATTTGTTAAAAATAAAATGCTTAGCGATGATAGCTTCAGGCTTTATTTTCTGTATCAAAAGGCATTCTGTTCAAAAGCATAATTAAATACATTTTTAAATCTTACTATTTATACCAAACACAGCATGCCTATAAATATAATGTTCTGCTGGCTTTTCATTTACTGCATAGCCGTGTGTAACAAATAACATCTGTACACCCACACTGATTCCTACATTTAGTGAAATAAAGGTGAAGCAATGAAAAAGTCATTTCAATTTTCACATCTCTGTAAATGATTGCAATCAGTGGTGAAGAGTATAACTATGGAAGCAATAAACGACACCAACTAATTTAAAATAAGAAACATGGCCTTTATTTAGTGCATCTGCAAGTAAAATGATTTCTAGTTGATTTGAATTTCTAGTTCTGCTTCTGTAGTCCAATTGTTTTCCATGGAAAAAGTACAAATGACATAAACAGCAATATCAGGTTTGGTGCAGGGTGTCGGCTAGTGCCAAGCCTACTGCTGCTGCTTTATAACTCATAGGTCCAGACATTGCATGTGTGCAGTTTGCATGCCTTCCTCAAGTTTTTGTGGTTTTTCTTCCCAGACAAGCATTTTAGAGTACATTAATTGGCAACTCTAGCATGTTAGTGAATATGTTCTGTGAAGGCTGGCACTGTACCACAGGCCTGGACACTGTGTTGTGCCAAGTGCAGTTAGGACAGACACTGGCTCAGTGCAAGAATGAATTAGATAAGAGGGTTACAAAATGGATGGGTGTTTGGCGTTGGGTCACTAAATATTGGCCTATGTTACATCAACAGAAAGCTGGGAATTTTTACTTTTATGAGCAGTTAAAATTACATTATAATCTTCTGTAATGCTTAAAAAAAGATGTATCTTCTCCACATTGTAATATTACTAGTACTAAAGGACAATTGAATAACTTGTCTGCTGGGAAGTCCTGGCTTCTGTGTTGTTTGTGTATGTGATGATCACTATGACATTTTCTTTTTATTATCAACAATTAAAGTTTTTTATTAACACAACATGCCAGTAGCAAGAGATTTTGTTTATGAGTGATTTGAATTACTTCTAATGTACAATTTTTTTTCTTTTGCTTGTGTGTGTACTAGAGCAATAACCTAAACCCAAAATTTTATTTTAGCTAATTTTTATTTTACTTATTTAGTTTTCAGTATAATTATACATGCCTAATTCTAATTATAATTTTCATAATATATTTATGTTATCATGTGTTATCATTTTTTGTGTGGTCTTTCCTCTAAGAACTCTGGTTTACCTTACACAAGTCCATGTGCATTTTAGGCTAATCGGTGATCTTAATTTGTCCCTAGCATGCATGAGTATGACCTGCAATGGACCGACATCCCATCAAGGGTTGACTCCTGTCTTGTGCTTTATCCTTCCAGGATAGACTCCACTCTATATTTCACTATACTCAGATTAAAAAGGATTGTAAATGAAGAAAGGAATGGATGTTTGCTTCATTTTCACATATGCCAATGGTTCCCAAACTCAGTCCCGAGGACCCACTGTGGTTGAAGGTTTTTATTCCAGCCAAATTCACAATTAGTGATAATAATTGATCTCATTGATCAAGATGGTCTTTTTCCCCTTCTCTTATTCTGCCTTTAGAAAAGCACAGCAGTATGATTTTTACATTTAAAAGACTTTTAAAAATATTTCTACTTTTGCTTTAAACACTTACCACTCTTTTGTTGTTGTCCTATTGTTTTGTTATTTATTGTGCAGTTTTCATCCTACATTGTATCCTAATAATGATAATTAAAACAAACAAAACTGACAGCCAGGTAAATAACACTAAATGATGTAAGGCTGCAATAACTTTAGCGTCAGACCCACTAATTAGTAGATCCTACCACTTAGGCCGTACTCAGTTTGTTCAGCTTAAAACTTTCACATCCCAACCCACCGCTGTTACTTCAGGTGTGCCCCAGGGCTCTGTCCTGCGGCCCCTCCTTTTCATTATCTACCTCCTTCCCCTTGGCAATATCTTTCGTAATATAACATTAGCTTCCACTGTTATGCTGATGACACCCAGCTCTATCTCACTAGCAAACCTACTGCTTCCTTTCCACCCTCCTCACTTACTGATTGCATAGCAGAAATCAAATCCTGGTTTTCTTCAAATTTTCTTAAATTAAATAGTGACAAAATTGAGGTTCTCCTCATTGGTACAAAATCAACATTATCCAAAACTGATCACTTTATATTTTTCATTGATAATTCCTCTATCTCCCCTTCCCCACAGGTTAAGAGTCTGGGTGTCATCCTTGACAGTACTTTATCCTTTCAGTCCCACATCAATAACATCTCCCGGTCTGCATATTTCCACTTGCGTAACATTATTTGTATTCACTCCTCCCTCACTCCCCACACCACTGCTATCCTTGTTCATAGCCTTGTCACTTCTTGTCTGGATTATTGCAATTCCCTTTTCTTTGGTCTTTCTCGCAAATCTCATTATAAGCTTCAATTGGTCCAGAATTCAGCTGCCCGCATCATTACTAGAACTCCCTCTATTCACCATATCACTCCCATTTTGCAGCAGCTTCATTGGCTTCCAGTTCAGTTCCGAGTTCAATTCAAAATTCTCCTACTAACTTTTAAGGCTATCCACAACCTTGCCCTTCCATATCTGTCTGACCTCCTCGATGTTGCCATTCCCTCCCATACCCTTAGATCCTCTTCCTCCATCCACTTGACTGTCCTCTTCGTCCGTCTTACCACTATGGGGAGCAGAGCATTCAGTTGCTCTGCTCCCCAGCTTTGGAGCTCACTAACATCTGAGCTTAGAAATATTGAATCATTTTCACTTTTCAAATCTAAACTTAAAACTCATTTGTTTAAGACTGCCTTTTCTCTTTGATTACAATTGAAGACGTGAGTTCCAAAATCTGCTAATTACACCTTTTGGTAAAATTTAGTGAACATGTGATTGTGACTTTTCATGCAGATGGTCATGCGCCGAAAATATGCTTGAGCTTCAAAACCTGCTAATTGCAACAGTGTAGTGGTATAGTTTTAGGGATTTAGTTTCAAAATCTGCTTACGGACCCAAATTTTCCTATTTATCTCCAAAATGTATCTTTTGTACTTAGCTGATTTTGGAACTGCGCTCTTCAATTGCTCTGTCTGATTTGAACTTTTGCATTTTACTTTTGTTTATAATCTGTGTTTTGTCTATTGTTCAGTGTCCTTGAGTGTTTAGAAAGGCACCTACAAATAAATACAATTTATTATTATTATTATTATTATTATTATGATTATTAAACAATCAGAACACCTGTAAAAGCAGAATGAAAATCAGGCTGAAAAAAAACATTACCAACCTTAGTTTTGTTATTTCTCCATTGACTCCAAAACACAGAAACTGGGAAATAACAGCTCATTTAATTAGGCTAGGAGTTGGAACAAAAACTGCAGCCATAGTGGGTCCCCAGGACTTAGTTTGGGAAGCTCTGACATACTGTACATAATTTTTATATTCATCCATCTTTCAAGCCAATTTATCCAGAGCAGGCTCACAAGGAAGCAAGCATTGAGAACAAGGCAGAACCTTGTAAATCCTTCAGTGTTATTATAGGTCTCTTGATGGCCTCCTTCACTAGTCTTCTACTTGAATTGTCACTTGTCTTTGTGGACAGCCTGCTGTAGTCCAGTTTACAGCTGTGTCATACTATTTCCATTTCTTAATGCTTGATTTACCTGGCTCCACTGGATATTCAGTATTCATCCCCTGACCTGTGCTTTTCTTTTGTTTTATATTGATTTTGATGAGAAGCAGATAACATCCATCACAGGGTCAACACATACATATGGGCAAATTTAGCATTGCCATTCCACTTAACCTGAATGTTTTTGGACTTTGGGATGAAACCCATGAGGACACAGGGAGGACATGAACACTCCACACAGGGAGGATCAGAAATGTGAACCCTGGTCTTCTTACAGCAAGGAAGCAGTGATACCACTGCACCATTATGTCACCCTAATTTTTATATATTACGATTCTTGGCATACATTAAGGCTTTACTACACAGCAGTGTTTGCAGTTTTTTACTTCTAATAATAGTTTTTTTTTCTAGTAATTGTTACAGAAGTGGAATAACTGATCTTCAGCTCCCAACTGAGAATTAGGAAAGTTAAATAATAACTTAAGTAAACTCTATGAAATATTCCACAGTTTTGTAGTGTATGTAGCATTCCAAAAACCTCAATAAATTACTGTTCTGAAAAGATTAAACAAACTGTAAATTACCAGATTTCATGTATCTAAATTAGTGGTCAGTGGAATAGGAAAACATTATCCATGGTAATAAACAAATACAGTAAATGTCCTGGGTAGTCTGAATGTTGTTAATCACACAATTGAATGAAGGTATACAAAACAACAAAGAAGGACAACCAAACCTCCAAAATTGTCAAGGTATAGTGCCTATAAAAAGTATACACCTCATGGAAGTTTTCACATTTTATTGTTTTACACATTTTTTACAGTTAATTTCATTTTGTTTTTTGACACTGATCAACAGAAAAATGTTCTTTAATTATGTCAAAATGATAAAAGATCTGTGCAAAGTCCTCTAGATTAATTGCAGATGTAAAAAACAAAATCATGCATGGCAGCCATTCAAGCCTTCTGGACATTGACATTTTTTATCCTTCTTTTTCACAAAACTGTTCAAGCTCTGTCAGGTTGCAGTGGGATTGTGAGTGAACAGGCTTTGTCAAGTCCACACATAAATTTTGAATTGGACTGAGATCTGGACTGACCACTCCAGGGGCCTTATGTATGAAACTTTGCTTAAATTCTATACAAAAAATTTGCTTATACCAGAAAGTCAAAAATGGCATATACACAAAAAAACAGATTTATAAAAGCATAAATAAGTCAGACCCAATTTATGTTCCTTTATAAATCTCAAAATAACTTAAAACTCTCCGCTCATGCCTCACTTTCAGACACTTTGCTGTTCTATCCTGCCAGTAACCATGTACAACTTTAAAAAATGCCTGTTTTGAATATTCATTACCTAATCACCATGCAAATTTGACCATGTCTTAACTTTTTAAATTATGGGAGAACACAAAAAACTAAACTTTGGTGAATGTGAACTTCAGGCATTACTGACATTTGGCAGATTTTATGGAGTGGCTCCCCAAAAGATGCAATTTGTTACTAAAATATGTCTCAAAAAAGTGGTATTTATTCCTCAAATATTGAATCTACAGTTAATGTAAGTATGTTAATTAACTAATTAGGAATACAGTGATGCAGTGGTAAGCTGCTCCCTCGTAGTACACAGTATAGGGATCCCAAGTGTTGCATATGGGTCCATGTGGTTACCTCTAGTTTTGTCCCTCAGTCCAAAGGCATGAAAGTTAGGTGAACTGGCAATGCTACATCATCCTCTGTTGTGTGTGCTTGTGTGTGCATGTGTGTACACCATGTTATGGGCTGGCATCCTGTCCGGATGTTGTTTCTGCCTGCAGAATCCTCTCTAGTTGCACCCTGCCCTGGATCAGCAGGTTTAGAGGATGGATGAATCAAAATACTATAATCTGTCCTGCACAAATCAATTTTCACTTGCACATCACCAATCCTAAGAAAACAACAAAAACAACAACATTTATTTATATAGCACATTTTCATACAAATAATGTAGCTCAAAGTGCTTTACATGATGAAGAAAGGAGAAAAAAAGACAAAGTAAGGTCCGATGGCCAGGGAGGACAGAAAAAAAAAAAAAAACTCCAGATGGCTGGGGAAAAAAAAAATCTGCAGGGGTTCCTGACTTCTGGGCAAAATCCACTACAAAGTTATCACTCTGACAAAATATTTAAAAAACAAAAATGTGATATATATCTCTTTGATGAAGCAAGTAAATAACAATAAAACGCTCCTACTTTTAATTCAGTTAACTGAAACACCATAATGTTATTGTGTACATTTTTTAATTTGTTATAATAAGAAAGTGTTTATTTTGCCACAATTAAAATACATAGATAAACAAACTTAAAAACAAAGTTTTCTGTCATTTAAATATCGTTCATAGTACTTGTGTCCTATTTCACGATGACAACTGACTTACAAGTTGATTTTGACTTCCTGGAGCTGTCCTCTTGGAGTTTTGTGCTAAATTGGAGCCTAAATTACAGAAACCATCACATGTAAATTATGTGAACCCAATTCCATTACAGGTTTAGGCCAGCTGGGTTTAGTAGTGGATGGATAGATTCACATCAGAATATGTATGGCACAACATTGAAATGCTCAATTAAACAAAAATTTTGTTCATTTCATAGTCCCGAAACCAAAAGTAGCTAAAATGACAACAGTAAAAATATCTGAGCAAGTTCATGTTTTATAAACGAAGACTTTTGCATAAGAAATAGCCTACACATGTTTCGGAGTATAAGCAAGTTTTTATATGTGAGGCCCAGGACATTAAAATTGTTGTTTTTAAGCAGTTCCTGTGTAGCTTTGGCTTTATGCTTTGGGTTGTTTTCTTACTGAAAATGAATCTTTTCCCAAGGTGCATGTTTCTTGCAGATTACATGAGATTTTTCCTCCAGGATTTCACTTTATTTTACTGCATTAACTTTATCCTCAACCATCACAAGCTTTCCAGGGCCTGGTGCAAAGAAGCATACGTGGAGCATCCCTACAGAGCAAAATGCTGTTACCACTATGTTTCATGGGGGAGATGGTCTGTTTTTGATAATGTACAGTATTTGACTTTAAATCTGATCAAAAAGCTCAATTTTGGTCTCATCAGAACATTCAGAGTCTCCCATATGCGTCGTCATATGCGTTTTTTTAACAGAAGCTTTCTCTCTGCCACTCTCCCACAAAAGAGAGAAAGCTGCAACTGGAGAAGCACCCAATTGTTGTCTGTATAGTCTCCAGTGTAAACCTTGTAAATCCTTCAGAGTTATTATAGGTCTCTTGATGGCCTCCTTCACTAGTCTTCTACTTACATTGTGACTTGTCTTTGTGGACAGCTTGCTCTAGTTCAATTTACAGCTGTGCTATACTCTTTCCATTTCTTAATGATTGATTTACCTTGGCTCCATTGGATATTCTGTATTCATCCCCTGACCTGTGCTTTTCTTTTTTTTATTGATTTTAATGAGAAGCAGATAACTTTCCATATAATCAAGTCAAACTTAACAAAGCAAAATTTAACCTCCACCCAAGAGAAAGTGAGGAGAGCCAACAACCAAAGCTAATCTTTAAAAGCAGCAAGACAGGAAGAATATCTTTTTTCCCTGAATTGGAAGCTTATTCTAAAATGTTATTGATTAGATCCTGCCATATTTTTTAAAAAACGTTTTAAACAGATCCTCTTATAGAGAATTTTTTTTTCCAATTTCAAATAGTATAGAAAATCTCTTACCCACTGACTTGAAAGTTGTGGGGTGGGATTCTTCCACTTAAGCAAGAAAAGTCTATGTGCTAGTGAGGTAAAGGCAATAACAGTTTGTTTGTCTTTCTCCACTTTAAACCTGTCAGGGAATACAAAAAAACACAGCTGTTAATTGGCTCAGAGTGATTGCGACACCAAGGCTGTCTGATATGCATTCAAATTTTTTTGTCCAAAACGATGTTAATTTGGTGTCCACCAAGAACATGTAGGCCAGTGAGGCTGGAGCTTGATTGCAACGTTCACAGATTGAATCTTGTCCTAGAAACATTTTGGACAATTTTAAAATAAAGGATTTTAAGTTGAGTGATTGACTGTGCTTGGCCTGTGCTTTTCAATCATCTTTTCACTGAGTTGCTTGAAGTGCTCTTTTGTCTTCATTGGGCCATGATATTGACTAACAACAAGTTGAAGCTTAAAGATAAGGTGAATGTAAATTACAATCAACTTGGGTGAAGACAGGTGAACTAACCTTGTGACTTTTAAAACCAATGGGCTACACCAGTGATGATTTAGAAGTGTAATATTAGAGGAGATGAATACTTATGCAGTCAATTACTTTGTGTTTTATATTTGTAATTAATTTAGATCACTTTGCAGAGATCTGTTTTCACTTTGACATTAAAGAATCTTTTTCTGCTGATCTGTGTCAAGAAAGCCAAATAAATCCACTGTGATTTATAGCTGTACAGTATTACAATAAATTGTGAATTATTCCAAAGGGGTGAATACACTTAGGCACTATATCGGCACTGTATATATACCATGGGTATGGAGATAGTTGCAGTCCAGGCCAGATTCAGGTTCAATATGTACAGCTTATAAACACCTCATACACAAATTAAGAATTATGCTATTCAGTGTTAGGAAATAAGATGAACAACAAATCACTAAATGTAACATCTTACAAAAGTCTGTGAAAGCGGCAACAAAGGAAAACAAATTTTCAAGCAGTGTTAATATCACTCACAATATTATTGTAAATTTCATCAGACTAATTTTATATCATTTCATTTAGAGTGAAATCTAATCTTGTCAGCTTTTATTTATAGTAAACTCCAGATGTTGATACTCTGGACACGAACAGAAAAAAATTTATTCCACTTGGACTTTTAACATTTTATTTGATTACTACATTCCAAGGAGGGATTACTTTCTACAGTCACAATATGAAGAAAACTTACTTTCAGGTTAAAGGTTTTTATTTATTTTATTTATTTAAATGAAATCTTTATCCAAAGTGTCTTGCAATTAAAAGCTGTATAACAGTTTCCATATTTCTACATTTTGTTCTGTGAGAGACTAAGTACCATAATGATTGTTACACTGTTAGTCTATGCTGGGGTCCTGGAAATGAACAACTTAGTCACTAGGTTGCTTTGCCTATAACACAACTACACACTATGCAGGTCATTTACATTTGGCATAGCCACAAATAAGCATTAGTTAAAAAAGGGGCAATGAGCTTAATGTTAAGGATATGACATTTACAAAATTGTATATCGCCAAATGCAGTGTTTATTGTGTCCATTTCATGTGTTGAATTAAGCCACTTAATTCAGTTTTAGATTCTTGGTTGCATTAATCATTCAGCAGCCAAGGGCATGGCATCAGTTCATCGCAAATTACACTAACCACACATATGCATTGATCCACAGTCACTGATTTGTGACTAATTTAGCTTGGTTATCCAAAACTAACTAACATTTCCTTTGGTTTTTAGGATCCTACAGCTATAAGGCAACAGCACTAGAGACTGTGCTCCAGTGCTGCAGTTTATTATACTGTACAATACAATTGTTTTAAAGCAAATGAGCTTTAAAGCAGTTGGACAATGGCAAATACAAAAATCATAGTAGCAATTTGTCTATTTTACGGAAAAAAAATGTTTAATGCATCTCAATGGTGACTCTAATAACACTGGTCAACAAGCATTTTGCTACTGGAATTATTTCATCTGTACTTTCACAAATTTTACTTGCTGACTCCAAATATGAAAACCGTTTTCGTCCAGCACGTCTCTTTTTTTAGTTATGATGTTCCAGGTCTTGGACAACTAGGTTGACTGGACAGTCCTTTTAAGAAACAGGTTTGGTCTCGAGAAAATTGAAGCCAATATTAAGGAAAGTGTTTTTGTTGTCCCTGAATTCCATTAACTGATGCTTGACAATGAGTTCAAAATTAAACTGAAGCCAACTGAATAAACACCCTTATTCGTGCAGGTTGTCCAGAATTTTCTTGACAGTCACAAAGCAGAGAATTCTGCTGAGCTTGTGGAGAATATGCTGAAAGTATATTAGCTTACGGGAGCCAGAATGTCACTGAAGACACATTTTTTACATTCTCATCTCAACTTTTTTCCACCAAATCTAAGCAATGACAGAGATGAGCATGGGGAAAGATTTCATCAAGATACAAAGGTGATGGAAAACCGATATCAGGGAAAATGTACTCCAAGCATGATGGGTGACTACTATTGGTTCATGCAAAGAGAGACGGATGTGCAGTACAAGCGCAAAAGCAATTACCTCAGACAATTTTGAGCACACTGACCTCGCTTTTATATTGAGGTAAATTGATATAAACATGTTTTAAAGTGTTGCTGGTATCACCTTCTGGTTTGTTTTCATAATAAACACATTCAAACAATTTTGGTGGGACAGAGTTCAAACTCCAGATATTGTGTTGATATATTATATTGATATTCAAAAGTGTCAAAACGGCAATGATGTGTATCTCAAAAATCTGATGTGCTAGCTTAATTCCGATTTCATATATGAAATCAGTGTAAAAAACTTAATAGAGAGCTGGTCTGAAGTTCGCAGTGGCAAACAAAAAATATTTTTTTGTAGACCAGTGTAACTTATTAGTTGCAGTAAAATAAACGGGTCATTCAGTATAAAAGTAGACTGTTAATGTTTATCTCCAGGAAAATGTAACAAATCATAACCTCTTTATAAGTATGGATTTAATAATAAATTACTGTCTTCAATCTACCAGAAAAATAAGGAGTTGTAAAATATTGCACTCTGCTGATTACCAATAGTGTGAACACCTTATGGGACATTGTCACAAATTGGGAGAACAGGCAATGGCACACTAGGTTTCAGGCAACTAGCGTGTTTCAGCTAGAAGACAGTCCATAGAGTTATTAGTATTTTAATTAAAAAGGTGTTTAATTGGTATTATTTAATCTATTGATAAATCAATACTTCTCATATGTAAACCAACTATCACTTCTTATTAAAATAAGCTTAAACACATTTCCATTCACCAACATGATTAAAGGGATCTTGAACAGCTTATTCAGGCATCTGTTATCTTTGACACTGGTATTACCTCCCTAGCAAACCACAGTGTGAAGCAGTACACCAGCCGCTAATCCAGATTCCCAACGACGTGTTACACACTTTAAAGGGCTTCAGACAAAAATGCGTGCTGATTCTTTTTGAACACCAGGCCTGTGTTGTACACCCAATTAAGTCTACTCTTCACAAACACCTAAATATATTTATAAGTCTGCATAACATCCACCTCCTTCCTCATAGTGCTGTCTTTGTAATGTTCTGGTACACAACAAGGCCCAAATTTCTATAAGTGTCCTCCTTATCTGTTTACTAGTGTAAATGATATATATTGTATTGGGTTTGTACTGAAAAATGGCAATGAAAGGATGAAGAGAAAGGGAGAAAGGACAGTTACCTGTGATGCACCAGTGTTGTTGACCACCATCTCTGACATGCAATTCTGGTGCCTCACAAACTGTTACAAATGCCATGATCTCAACCACAGTACGATGCAGAACAGTCAAGTCACCCGACTGTGTTTCAGGAGGGTAAAGATGCTTTTTAATGTTAAATGACACAGAATTACCACAGGGATATCAAGAGTGCAGTGAATGGTCTTCAGCATGCGTTTTTTGTGTATAGTTTAATATTGTAATGGTAAAAACTTTGTGGCTAAACCTTTGGACTTCTAAGCCCGTGGTTGTGGGTTCATATCCCATTACTAACACTGTGTGACCACGACATATCACTGAACCTGCCTGCACTCAAATAGGAAAACAAAACAAAAACAAAATGTAGTCAATTGTATCTCAAATGTTGTAAGCCATATTGGTTAAAGGTGTCATTTAAGTAATAATAACTGTACGTTATAGCAGTCCCTAGCAGTCTGTGAGATTGAAGGTGACAAATCAGGCACAGAAGCAGGAACTATTTTACAGAGTTATCTACAAAAAATAAACAATCCCCATTCTTACTTGCCTGGCAATGTAGCTGATATCTCTTTGGTCAGATATAAGCCTCACAGTCAGTGGAGAAGTGTGTAGTAGGTCAGCTCTAACTGATTCTTAGGGTGCATAGCAATTTTTTTGGTTCTTTTACAGATCTTTTCTTTAGTGGGAAAAGAGAATGTAACTGCCACAGAAACATCTCTCAATTGACAATGGGTGAGGATGGAGCAGGAGAAAAGTAGGAACAAATGTTTCAGTTTACAGGGAGGTAAAAGCAATGTCATTTTGGAATCCTTCTAGAAACATTTAGATTTATCTGCAGGCAACTGGTCTTTATTTTTTGCTCTTGCTGAACAAGGGCTCTTTTATAGGTATACAGGAGTGATGACTGCCATGTGTACAAAGTACAGCTCAATTCTTACTTGCATGTGCTAATCATCTGGGGCCTCATGTATAACGCCGTGCGTAGAACTCACACTATAACATGGCATAAGCACAAAAGCAGGAATGTGTGTACGCACAGAAAAATCCAGATGCAGGAATCTGTACGTATGCAAACTTCCACATTCTTCCGCTACATAAATCCCGATCAGCGTGAAAAGTAACGTACGTGCACGCGCCTTCTGTCCCGCCCCAACTCCTCCCTGAATTACGCCTCTTTTAATATGCAAATCAATATAAATAGCCTTCTGTGAAAAGACATTGGGAAAAGCACTGGGAAAATATAAGAATTTCAGCGAATACCAAGTGGAGGCAAAGGAAAAACGTACTATTTGTTGGTTTTAAACAGTGGTATAATCAACAAAAGGAAGTTGATCGAGTGACAGAGTGTCGGAGAAACTCGAAAGCTCAAGTTCACAAAGTTGCACAGTGCCCGAAATAAAAAAGAAGTCACATATCAAAGTCACCGTGAAAAGGCGAGTCGTAGCCCACCGTCTGAGTGTCATATGAAAGCTTATTAGGGTACAGACAAAAAAAAATAGGCACACAGTGGGAAAAAAGCACGAAATGTCAACTTTAATCTCGAAATTTCCACTTTAATCACGTAGTTTATTTTGCCATTAAAGTAGAACATCATAAACTTCATCTTAAAATCGTTTAATTTACTAGTTTCTTAAATCCCATTGTAACTAAAGTAGCACGTTAAATGCTTTGCTCTGTATTTGATCTTCTATGTGCTCTGTGTGTGAATCACTACCTGCTTCTTAAACGGGCTTTCTCTTTCTCCGACAGGATACATAATCCATTACATTCGTGATATTACAGCTCTCTGAATAATTAAAATACTGAGATGTATACGTGATATCTTTTTCATGATGATAGGAATGAAAGCATGTTATTAAACATGGGAACACGGTGGCGCAGTGCTTGTTCATGTGCTTGTTCATGCGCCATGTGCGACCTTCGATGAAATAGTTTATTACAGAAGTACTGTCTCTTTCAGACGTACTAACCTCCAATTCCTGTCCTTACTTTTCTTTCTCCAAATAACCAATCACCACACAATCAGCTCTGTAATAGACGTGAAGCCATTTGTAAGCTTAGAATGCCGATTCTTCAAAACTTTTAAGGAACATTGAAATATCTTCATAGTACATGTTTAATTATTCTATCCGTCTATCCTTCCAGTGTCGCATCAGCACCAGCAAGAATACAACACAATGCAGGAACAATCCCTGAGCTAGCTAGCGCTGCGGCACCGTGTCCTCACATGTTTAATTATTAACAATACAGATTATTTAAATGAAGTTAAAGTTTTATCTGTATAATATAATCAACATATTTTTCTGCATTTCATCTTAAAAATGATATCGTCACCATATGTAAACACGCACTTTATAAAGTGGTGCAGGTTGTGCAATATTATAACTGTAGTGCAAGTTTACAGTGAGGTAATTGTACTCATAAGTACAAACAGTTCTACATGGAGCACTTGATGGACTGATTGAGTGTGTTTATAGTTCTTGGGATGAAACTTTTTCTAAACCGCAAAGTCCGTACAGGAAAGTCTCTGAAGCGTTTTGCTGTGGCTGAGGCAGCGTCTGCTTCTTGCTGTATACCGATAATTCTCTTTCCAATCAGCTGCTGCTGTGATTCCCCACTCAGATGCAGTGATATAAATACTCAGAGTGGTGCAGTGAGAGTAATATGGAAAAAAATGATCTGCTGTGGCAACCCTTAACGGGAGCAGCTGAAAGAAGAAGAAGATGCAGTGAGAGTAATAACGCTAAAGCAGTTATGGTATTTGAAATACTATGGCTATTCCCTGGACCATTATATTGCTGCAGGTTAATTACAATCAGATGCATTACACTAATAAACAATATGCAGTTAGTTTCAGTGTATTTATAAAGCCATGTCAGGAATGTGGATCTAAGAAAGAAAGGGTGACCACACAGGAACAGTAGCACTGCTTTGACGCTGGGTGCCACCAGTCTGCAAAACCGAGCGGAGAAATTGCGTACTCCAGGGTATGAGGTACTGTGGAAATGTGCGTGGCTTTACGGCAAGTTTAGATTTTATACATCGCGATTTGAGCGTGAAAACGTTCGTATGCAACATTTCTGTGCGTACGCACCGTTTATACATGAGGCCCCGGGAGTTGTGCTTACCAAATGGGTGCAAAAATGCTTGCAGACATAGAGAGAGAAAAAGAAATTCTCAACAGCACTGGACAGTTTTGCAATGAAAAGGAAAAATGGTAATTATATAGCTGTGGAAAAGCGAGAGTAGAAGTTCTAAGTAAGAAAGCCAAGAATAACATAGATGAAAATGATAGACAGAGATGAGAATGATATTAAGAACAGGTATATCTAGTTTCAGGTGAAGTTTTTGAAAAATAAAGATGATAATCTTAAATATTTGCCCCCTATATTATAACAAGGCAAAGGAAGGGGACTCATATTTTATGATGGGCAACCAAAAGCATGTAGGTAATGTGAACAAGTAAGGCATATGACAGTAGCATGCAAAACAGAAAAATGTAGAAATTAAAAAATAAAAGGTCACAGAATATGCAGAGGAAGTTATTAAAGAAAAAAGAAAAGGGCAATAAGCAGTTATTTGAGTAAAATAAGTTGATAGAGAAGAGAAAGGAGTATTATGCAAAAACAAGATCTTCAAACAAACTGAAAACAAATTAAACCTGAACTTAAAGAAAGTAGAAAAGAGAGAAACTGCTCAAGAACAAACTGTACAAAAATAGAGACTGGTGAGAGAAATTCAGAATACTAGGGGGCTTCGCCCCCTGCTCGCCAACCCCCGTGTTTTGTTTTCCGGATACACACTTTTAAGATTTTTTTTTCTTTGAATTGTTGCTATTTCATTAGTTTCACTTTTATTTCAGAACTTCTGTAAAAACAGTATTTGTAATCTTGCGAGTTCCAATATGCTGAATCTTTTTAATGAGGTCAGGATAGGTTTCTCTGTTGGGAATTTCAGCACAGACAAAACGATCTACATCATCAGCAGTTAATATTTATTTTTTTTTTTACAAAGTAAAAAAGTAAGTAGAGTTCTGCATTGGACTCCTGTCTGTAAAGTCGTGCTATTTTCCTCTCACAGTTCCAAAAGTACATGGGGTTACCAAGGTGATACCCCAGCTTTTGTCTAGGTTTTTGTACAAGGGCTAGACAGAACGTTTTTGACTCCTGGGGTAAATGTAGCTTTTTAAATAAGCAGACAGATAAATATATATACATGAACAAAGTAACCAATAAATGCATGTGCGGTAAACTCTGCTTTTTGAAATTCTCAAGATTCTTTATTTATCACAAGCATAGTTATACAGGACAACACGCAGTGAAATGCATCCTGATCCGCTTATCAAAAACTGTGCAAAGTTAGAAGAATATCAGTTAGATTAACAAAAACTCATAAATTGAAAGGTAACAGTATAGTAGAACATAATAAATAAGTACAATTATGTAAATAAAGTAGAATTAAGTGTTAAGGTGCAATAGTGTAGTAATTATTGTGCAAAACCAAAGTTAGACTGGTGCATAGTTAAATGAGGCAGTTTGTTTGTTTGCGCTACTGCGATCTTTACTTTTTTAATATTTTCTAATTTTCCTACTTTCATGTCCTTTAACTTTCTCCACATGTGTATAGTGCCATTTTTTTTTTGGAGCCTTTCTAATTTCACTGGTTTCATAGTCCCTAACCTGCTCTGCATTTGTTTAGCGCCAACATTTGTAAATGTCTTTATGAAGTTCTACTTTCTTTTACTCATTGTCTTTTAATTCTGAGCCGGATTGGACGTGCTTTTTTTTTCAATTCCACTTGTTCCGGGCTGATAATTACTTTCCTTATTTTCTGAATTTGCACCTCGATTATTCTTTTTTGCTCTTTTTTCTGTCCAACACATTTGAGTCTCTTTTCTCCGCGCTGCTCTCTTCTTCGTTTAGATGTCAACATTTAATTTATAACGTACTGTACTGTCCTTAAAGGCTTTATATGCGCTGAGAGCCCTGGATCTGTGTGTGCTCAAGTCCTTCACAAGACTGAATGTTTTGCTGCCTATTGTCCTATTTAATAGATTGTAAGTAGGGCATGTCTTTGGTCTCGCGGGTAGATTGTAAGTAGGGCGTGTCTTTGGTCTTGCGGGTCTTTAAAATGTCTTACAAGATTATCACGTATCGTAGCCTTGCATTTGCTTTCCATTCCAGGATTTTCTTTTATATACAGAGAGATAGCCAATTTATGCTGCAAATATCTATTATTTTTTTAAATTACATGTACTTATATATAATTTATTATTCACTTATAACTTCAAAGCCCCATTTCCAGCAGCCATTATTCTAATGTCCTAATGGTAAACTCCCTTAGCTCATCATAAATTAACCATATTTAATGGTAATTGTTTATTAGATAAACCTTTGTAACTGTATTAACACAGATAAAACCTGTTATTCAGTACAATTAAGCAAGTAAATTATCTTTCTTTGGATTGCAAGACATTGACATCCTTAAAATTCAATTCTGGATTCAGAAACTGCCAAAACAAAACAGCTTTCTAGAGAAGCACACATGTCTACTGTTGCTTTGTGAAATTAAGATTATTTGATGCAACAGATTGCCAAGAAACTGAAGATGTCATACAAAGCTGTCCACCACTGTCTTGACAGAAAATTGGATCAAACTAGGATAGAACAAAAAATTGGGAAGGCCAAGTTGCATGACTGCATAAGAGGATAACAATATCAGAGTCTGTAATTTGAGAAGAAGATGCTTTTCAGGTACTCAATTGGATGCGTCCTTAAATAGTATAAGCCAGATCCCAGTGTCATCTGCCACAGTGAAAAGAAAAGGTTAAATTGGGCAAAAGAATGGATTTCCAAACTTTTCTCATTTTAACCATTTTATTTTATTTGCCAGTTTCAGATGTGTCTTTCTCTTTGTAATTCTGCCTCTAAGGCCACCATCCTAGTCTTTTCATTGTTCCAACATAAAACATTTGCCACAGATATTACTTTTGGTTGATGACACTATAAAACAAACATTCAGAGTCTGTTCCTGTCAATGTTGCAGAAGGATTGATCTATGCACCTTTATTTATACTTTCTGAGATGTTAAGATGAGTCATGGACCATTGATTTAGGACTATACTGGAACTAACTGAAATGTGTAATTTATTCAGACAGACTTTCAATTGCCTATAATATAGGAATACATAAAGTACACTCATAAATAACTACAAAGGATTTACTTGCTCTAATCATTTTTCTTAAGACCAAATGGGTCCAGACAATGGACTCTTGACATATATATATATATATATATATATATATATATATATATATATATATATATATATATAAAATATTCGCCATATTCCTTCTGAAATATTATAATATAAATATAAATGTTTTCTAGATCACATTACTTCACTTAAGTTGTGTTATAGTATATGTACACACTGTACATTATCATTTTAAAGTAAACGCCACATTTTCACAGTTTGAAGATTGTGACTGATAAATGTTAAAGGGTCAAAACCCAGCTTAATAATAAAAAAATTTAAAGGGTCAAAATCCAGCTTAAAAATTAATTGTGGGACAATAAAATGGAATTCCGTTCCCCTCCTCATACCAATTACAAAAGCCACAGAATTCAAATCCTCCTGTCTTTACTTTTTCTAGATAAAATTTCTCTTTCTTTACCTCTCCTCTGGCATTGTCAATATGCTTTTACAGAAACATTGCAATTTTGATTTTTCTTTTATTTCTATTGAAATTCAACATGCCATTGAAATTACAGCCTGATATCTTTTTTATTGTGTATGCAGTGAAAACCATTCAATTGCAGATTTACGCCCCACTTAAGGTGTTCAGAACAAAACGCATGAGCTGCTGTAATGAGTATTAGATGATTGCTGCTTGCTATAAGTTTTTGTTTACAGCATTCCAATTTTTAGCCAGATGATAACATATATTTATGAGTATCATATGGTAATTTTTTCTTTTGAAATGCATTTTTACAAAACAGTACATTGCTTTATTTTGCTTCACAGCATGAACTTCAGTCATTGTAAAAACCAGTTTTCATTCTTACCTTTCCTAAGACACTTTGACAATACTCATTATTTTTCATTTGGCTTTTAGACCTAGAGGACGCTCATTCTTCAGTTTCAATATACTGAAAGATGATATAACTGCAGCATTGCCAACTTTTGTTTATGTTCAAATATCACAGTCAGAAAAAAAAACAGTAAACTATAAGAAAGTGGAGAGAGCTCCCATCTCAAGGATATGTAATGGATTCACAAGCCAGCCAGCACAGTAGTTGGTATGCACTAAAGCTTGATGCATATGCACCTGAATTGTCAAAATAAAATATGGCAGTTACTTGATACTCGGCAGGGCAGGCACACCCTGTGCTCTGATTGAACACATTTATGGTTCTACGTATGAAAAATATGTTCTACCATTTGTGTCAAGTTTACTCTTTTTGGCTTCCAGCTGTGCTCCCTGCATCCTTATTGTAAAACTCACTTCAAAGTACTATGAATTTAGATATCCATTGGTTATGCAAATTCAAATCACTGATATTGTGTGTATTATTGTTTGCTTTGTTAAGTTCCTTTGGGTAAAAGTGCATGCTGAATTTTATAAAAAATATTAACATACAGTTACCATTTATTTGATGGCCTGAAGAAATGTTTAAAAAGGGAACAAATCTGCCATTTGTAAACATTTAGGTACCCTTTCAGTTGTAAGGTCTTAAAATTCATCAAGTTGTTAGTCTATTCTTATCAAGAGTTGTCATTAGGAATTGTCAGCCAATGTTTCAAGCATTCTACAAACCATGCACTCAACTAAGCAACTAATGGCAGATCTGAAAATGAAACCTACTGATGCCCACAAAGCAGGGAAAGGCTATAAAAAGATATCAAAGCACTTTCAGCCAGCAATTTCCATAGTCCAAAATGTCACTAAGAAATGGCAGTTAAGAGGAACTGTGGAGGTCAATACAAGATGTGGACAACCAAGAAAACTGAAAATAAAAATTCAGAGCAAAACACAGCAAGGCACAACATGTTTCAGGATCACTACTCCTTCACCAGGGCCAGAGAAAGAGGAATATAAAGATATAAATAGGTAACTTGCAACTCATTAAAGCTTTTATATTCTAAATAAATATATGCTTAAGACGAGCAAGAAAACTGACAAGTTAGAACAACCTGTATACTGTTGCAGAAGTTAAAGAAAATCCGCTATGACTGAAAGGGACCTGCAGAAAGGTTAAGCTGGGAAAGGAGTGGCGGTGCATTGCTTTACTGTGCAGTCTTACGTACATGGACGTGGCCTTCCTTCATGGAAGGAAACCTTGATTGCAATCTCATTAACAAAATATACATATATATGTGTATATATATGTGTGTGTGTGTGTGTATAAGACATATATACTGTATATAAATATATATATATACAGTGTATCCGGAAAGTATTCACAGCGCATCACTTTTTCCACATTTTGTTATGTTACTGCCTTATTCCAAAATGGATTAAATTCATTTTTTTCCTCAGAATTCTAAACACAACACCCCATAATGACGTGAAAAAAGTTTACTTGAGATTTTTGCAAATTTATTAAAAATAAAAAAATTGAGAAAGCACATGTACATAAGTATTCACAGCCTTTGCCATGAAGCTCAAAATTGAGCTCAGGTGCATCCTGTTTCCCCTGATCATCCTTGAGATGATCCTGCAGCTTATTTGGAGTCCACCTGTGGTAAATTCAGTTGATTGGACATGATTTGGAAAGGCACACACCTGTCTATATAAGGTCCCACAGTTGACAGTTCATGTCAGAGCACAAACCAAGCATGAAGTCAAAGGAATTGTCTGTAGACCTCTGAGACAGGATTGTCTCGAGGCACATATCTGGGGAAGGTTACAGAAAAATTTCTGCTGCTTTGAAGGTCCCAATGAGCACAGTGGCCTCCATCATCCGTAAGTGGAAGAAGTTCGAAACCACCAGGACACTTCTTAAAGCTGGCCGGCCATCTGAACTGAGCGATCAGGGGAGAAGGGCCTTAGTCAGGGAGGTGACCAAGAACCCAATGGTCACTCTGTTAGAGCTCCAGAGGTCCTCTGTGGAGAGAGGAGAACCTTCCAGAAGGACAACCATCTCTGCAGCAATCCACCAATCAGGCCAGTATGTAGAGTGGCCAGACAGAAGCCACTCCTTAGTAAAAGGCACATGGCAGCCCACCTGGAGTTTGCCAAAAGGCACCTGAAGGACTCTCAGACCATGAGAAAGAAAATTCTCTGGTCTGATGAGACAAAGATTGAACTCTTTGGTGTGAATGCCAGGCGTCACGTTTGGAGGAAACCAGGCACCGCTCATCACCAGGCCAATTCCATCCCTACAGTGAAGCATGGTGGTGGCAGCATCATGCTGTGGGGATGTTTTTCAGCGGCAGGGACTGGGAGACTAGTCAGGATAAAGGGAAAGATGACTGCAGCAATGTACAGAGACACCCTGGATGAAAACCTGCTCCAGAGCGCTCTTGACCTCAGACTGGGAAGACTGTTCATCTTTCAGCAGGACAACGACTCTAAGCACAAAGCCAAGATATCAAAGGAGAGGCTTCAGGACAACTCTTTGAATGTCCTTGAGTGTCCCAAATGTCCTTGAGTGGCCCAGCCAGAGCCCAGGCTTGAATCTGATTGAACATCTCTGGAGAGATCTTAAAATGGCTGTGCATCGATGCTTCCCATCCAACCTGATGGAGCTTGAGAGGTGCTGCAAAGAGGAATGGGTGAAACTGGCCAAGGATACGTGTGCCAAGCTTGTGGCATCATATTCAAAAAGACTTGAGGCTGTAATTGCTGCCAAAGGTGCATCGACAAGGTATTGAGCAAAGGCTGTGAATACTTATGTACATGTGATTTCTCAGTTTTTTTATTTTTAATAAATTTGCAAAAACCTCAAGTAAACTTTTTTCACGTTGTCATTATGGGATGTTGTGTGTAGAATTCTGAGGAAAAAAATTAATTCAATCCATTTTGGAATAAGGCAGTAACATAACAAAATGTGGAAAAAGTGATGCGCTGTGAATACTTTCCGGATGCACTGTGTATATATATATATACATACATCCATCCATCCATCCATTTTCCAACCCGCTGAATCCGAACACAGGGTCACGGGGGTCTGCTGGAGCCAATCCCAGCCAACACAGGGCACAAGGCAGGGAACCAATCCTGGGCAGGGTGCCAACCCACCGCAGTATACATACATATATATATATATATATATATATATATATATAATGTGTATGTATGTATATATATAATGTGTATGTATATGTGTATATATATATATATATATGTGTATATATGTATATATGTATATGTATATATGTGTATATGTATGTATATGTATATATGTGTATATGTATGTATGTATGTGTGTGTGTAGGGGGCTTCACTCGCCCTACAACCCCCAGGTTTGGTTAACCGTATATACAATTTAAAGAGACTGTTATTTTCATGGGAATTATTACAAATTCATTATTTTCACTTTTACTTTAAAACTTCAATAAAACAATATTTGGAATTAACTTTTCTTCAATATCATGTTTGGACTTAGATCGTGACAATACAACATATAACTGCCCTAATAAAAAAAAACCAACTTTTTCTAATGTTTGTCCCTGTGATTTGTTGTCATAGCAAAAGCTGTTGTCACGGGAAACTGTAAACATTTTAATATGAATGGCATATCAAGATCTCCTTTTGTGTCTGTTATTCGCGGAATATGTACTACTCAAGATTTTTTTTTATTATACAATATAATATATATATATATATAATATGCAGCTGGAGATCCACAAAGGGAGAAAAAATGAATCACGTATCATAAAGTAGTTTTTATTCCTGAGCTTTCAACCCCTGCCAGGGGTCTTCATCAGAGGATAATGCTTAGACTTACAAGAATCAAAGGCAATATATAGCAAAACATTACGTGGAGGGGGTGGCTAAGTCAGTGTGATGGGGGGGGGGGGGTATTGGGTGTACAGTTTATTTATTATGAACATGTTCTTCTTAAGTTTGCATATGCTGGATTTATGTCCAAGTGTGTGTTGATGGCGTTCTCATTTGATAGCCAAGATTCGGCCAGCTCTCTGGCACTTTTAGTACTGGCCTTCAATTTTACTTGTACATTGTCCCAGTTAAATGTATGTCCTGTTGATTTAGTATGCGTGTAGATCAATGAAAGTGAGTCCTTTCTTCTGATGGCGTTGCGATGTTCCTGTATACGTGTTGTGATTCTTTTTGAAGTTTGTCCTATGTATACCGCTGAGCAAGAACTGCATGGAATGCTATAAACTGCGTTTCGTGTTTCTGCTATCGATTTCTTGTTTTTAGCAGTAAACAGGACCGTGCGCAGATTGTTCGTGGGTTTGTGTGCTATTCTGACACCTGACTTGGCCACGATGCGCGCTGTGCCTTCAGACACCTTGTGGTGATAAGGGAGTGAGTGCCAGGTGGGGTGACATACATTTAACTGGGACAATGTACAAGTAAAATTTAAGGCCAGTACTAAAAGTGCCAAAGAGCTGGCCGAATCTTGGCTATCAAATGAGAATGCCATCAACAGACACTTGGACATAAATCCAGCATATGCAAACTTAAGAAGAACATGTTCATAATAAATAAACTGTACACCCAATATTCCCCGCCACCCCCTCCACATAATGTTTTGCTATATATTGCCTTTGATTCTTGTAAGTCTAAGCATTATCCTCTGATGAAGACCCCTGGCAGGGGTTGAAAGCTCAGGAATAAAAACTACTTTATGATACGTGATTCATTTTTTCTCCCTTTGTGGATCTCCAGCTGCAAATATGCAAACCGTATCACAGACCTTCTCTTCCATTCATATATATATATATATATATATATATATATATATATATATATATATAATATATATATATATATATACAGTGCATCCGGAAAGTATTCACAGCGCATCACTTTTTCCACATTTTGTTACGTTATAGCCTTATTCCAAAATGGATTAAATTCATTTTTTTCCTCAGAATTCTACACACAACACCCCATAATGACAACGTGGAAAAAGTTTACTTGAGATTTTTGCAAATTTATTAAAAATAAAAAAAATGAGAAATCACATGTACATAAGTATTCACAGCCTTTGCCGTGAAGCTCGAAATTGAACTCAGGTGCATCCTGTTTCCCCTGATCATCCTTGAGATGTTTCTGCAGCTTAATTGGAGTCCACCTGTGGTAAATTCAATTGATTGGACATGATTTGGAAAGGCACACACCTGTCTATATAAGGTCCCACAGTTGACAGTTCATGTCAGAGCACAAACCAAGCACGAAGTCAAAGGTATTGTCTGTAGACCTTCGAGACAGGATTGTCTCAAGGCACAAATCTGGGGAAGGTTACAGAAAAATTTCTGCTGCTTTGAAGGTCCCAATAAGCACAGTGGCCTCCATCATCCGTAAGTGGAAGAAGTTCGAAACCACCAGGACTCTTCCTAGAGCTGGCCGGCCATCTAAACTGAGCGATCAGGGGAGAAGGGCCTTAGTCAGGGAGGTGACCAAGAACCCGATGGTCACTCTGTCAGAGCTCCAGAGGTCCTCTGTGGAGAGAGGAGAACCTTCCAGAAGGACAACCATCTTTGCAGTAATCCACCAATCAGGCCTGTATGGTAGAGTGGCCAGACAGAAGCCACTCCTTAGTAAAAGGCACATGGCAGCCTGCCTGGAGTTTGCCAAAAGGCACCTGAAGGACTCTGAGACCATGAGAAATAAAATTCTCTGGTCTGATGAGACAAAGATTGAACTCTTTGGTGTGAATGCCAGGCGTCACGTTTGGAGTAAACCAGGCACTGCTCATCACCAGGCCAATACCATCCCTACAATGAAGCATGGTGGTGGCAGCATCATGCTGTGGGGATGTTTTTCAGCAGCAGGAACTGGGAGACTAGTCAGGATAAAGGGAAAGATGACTGCAGCAATGTACAGAGACATCTTGGATGAAAACCTGCTCCAGAGCGCTCTTGACCTCAGACTGGGGCGACGGTTCATCTTTCAGTAGGACAACGACCGTAAGCACACAGCCAAGATATCAAAGGAGTGACTTCAGGACAACTCTGTGAATGTCCTTGAGTGGCCCAGCCAGAGCCAAGACATGAATCCGTTTGAACATCTCTGGAGAGATCTTAAAATGGCTGTGCACCAACGCTTTCCATCCAACCTGATGGAGCTTGAGAGGTGCTGCAAAGAGGAATGGGCGAAACTGGCCAAGGATAGGTGTGCCAAGCTTGTGGCATCATATACAAAAAGATTTGAGGCTGTAATTGCTGCCAAAGGTGCATCGACAAAGTATTGAGCAAAGGCTGTGAATACTTATGTACATGGGATTTCTCAGTTTTTTTATTTTTAATAAATTTGCAAAAACCTCAAGTAAACTTTTTTCACGTTGTCAATTTGGGATGTTGTGTGCAGAATTCTGAGGAAAAAAATGAATTTAATCCATTTTGGAATAAGGCTGTAACATAACAAAATGTGGAAAAAGTGATGCGCTGTGAATACTTTCCAGATGCACTGTATATATATATATATATATATATATATATATATATATATATATATATATATAGTATGCAAAACAACATCTGCATAAGACATAGGGACTTTGGAATGAAGTGCTGAGGACAAATGAAGCTAAAATCAAACTCTTTTGTCACAAGCACAAACATTTCCTTGGAGAAAAAAATGAGCAGCATTTGAAAAAAGTATACCTTGCCAACTATTTAAATCTATTATGTTTTGGGGTTGTGTGAAAGCTAGTGGCACATCAAACATTGCTCAAGTATAAGGAAGAATGTATTTCATTAAATGTTGACAAATTCATCCAGAAGAATGTTACAAAATCAATAAGGAAACTGCAGTTGAAAAGAGATGGTTTCTACAGCAAGATAAAAAACCAAAACAAGCTTCAGAATCTACTAACGTAACTCAAAAAAAAAGGTGAAGATTTTGTATTGGCCAAAATTGAACATCATTGAGTATCTGTGGGTAGTTCTTAAATATACTATGTGCACAAGACAACCCAAGGTTATCTCATAGCTGGAAGTGATCTGCAAGGAACAATGAGAAAGAAATTCCAAACAAGAATTCAAAGGGCGGCACGGTGGCGCAGTGGGTAGCGCTGCTGCCCTCGCAGTTAGGAGACCTGGGTTCACTTCCCGGGTCCTCCCTGCGTGGAGTTTGCATGTTCTCCCCGTGTCTGCGTGGGTTTCCTCCCACAGTCCAAAGACATGTAGGTTAGGTGGATTGGCGATTCTAAATTGGCCCCAGTGTGTGCTTGGTGTGTGTGTGTGTATGTCCTGCGGTGGGTTGGCACCCTGCCCAGGATTGGTTCCTGCCTTGTGCCCTGTGTTGGCTGGGATTGGCTCCAGCAGACCCCCGTGACCCTGTGTTCGGATTCAGCGGGTTATGTCACTTTTACTCTTTTATTATTATTTTCTTTTTAACATTTTTAATTCATCAAATAAATTGTAACTTTCATTATCATTTTCGTAAAATACCATTGTTTTAGTTTGTATTTTGTGCTTCCTATTTTTTACTTTTTTAAGTTATTGACTCTAGTATCTAGACTAGCTTAAAAAGTCGGATTCGTAGGTTGACTGTAACTTTGCACAGAAGGGTATCTTTTTTTTGTTTATGTTTTTTATTAATTTTTTGTGCATATAACCCTTTTTATTATGATTCATGTATATGACCCTTTCATTAGATTTTTCCAACAATATAATTGTAGAAAATAAACCTCTTAATTATTTTATATGGAAAAGTAATCTTCATTATATAAGGAAATCCATCCAAAAATAAAGTGGAATGAATGTTTTAGATCTTTACAGTGCAAATATAACATTTAAAATAAACAGATTAAGATGGATGATGCGTGGTAATTTGGAATCTCATTCTAAAACTAGTGTTTCAAAATATTGGCAATTTAGATTTTTTCTTAAGATATACCTTCACATAAACAAACTCCCAATCAGATGTTCTAACTTTCACAAGCAGGATTTGTTGTCACAAATGTTAATTTACAAACATAACGTTTCATCCTTGTTAAGTATTACATTTGGGACAACATTGATAATAAACATAAAAACAACAGTTTATTTTTACACCCACAGTTTAATTATGATATTTGGTTGTTCAATCAGTTATTAAATATGCAGAGCAGGTTGTCTTACATAGAAATTTTAAATAAATTTCAAATTCCTGCCTCCTATGTCCCACTTTCCACCATTGTTAGTACCATTCCTGTCAAGGTGATCACTTTTATCAAGACACTCAGATTTGTTATTGTGTACCCTCACTCTTAATTTGAATTATTTATATATAGAAAACATTACATTTTTTGACAGAAAATGTAACACTCAATAAGGAAATGGTGTAACCATTGTATAATGCCTTCATTTATTTCCTTTTGTATTGCAAAACTTGATATTACTGACTAGAAAACTGGTTGGACAACCCCAAATTAATGATGTCTGACAAATAAGGTCAAATAAGTCACTTACAGAACTGTACAAACAATGACCTAGTTAAGCTAACTCTGGCCAAATGTAACAACAATCAAGACAACCTTTGTATATTTTGTGCTAATGAAAAAGAAACTTACATTTTTGCTACCTGTATTTATATCCAATCTCTATAGGTGGAAAATAAAATGTATATGTCTGGAACTCATAAGATTAATATTAACTTTAAAGATCTTCACCATGTTATTTGAGGAACAACTCATCTGGAGGATTGGTAGACCTGATTCATTTGATATTGTTGAGTGACAGGTTTCATATACCCAGAACTAAATGGGTAAACCGTCCTCCACTGTTTATTACATTTAAATTTGAATTTCAGTGGTGTTTAAATTCATTAAGTAACATGAAAAACAATAAGGCGATGAGGACAACTGAACTATGTAAAAAAAAAAAAAAAAAGTAAGTTGATGTATCCTTAATATCTGTTTGCTGATGCGAGTGTATTGTACATTTGCTTACGACTGCAATTTTTTGAGTATCTTCTTCTTTCGGCTACTCCCGTTAGATACAGTAAATAATAAAAATGAAACAACAGAAAAAGAAAAAAACCTGTAGGGCGACTGTCGATTACCGATAGCTCTGATATTACGTCACCGGATGGCGCCCTATAGAAAGCATCGCTTGTTCGACCGGGCGGTAAAGTTAGCATGCAATCCGAAATTAATATGCTGGTTAGTGATTCTCATACTTTGTCATGAAAAGCAAAACATTCCAACGTTGTAATCCTTTACACTCATTTATTCTTTAGGACAGAAGTGCTTGCTGATTCCCGTTTCAGCGTCCATATTTCTCCAAATTTCCCATCATAGATGGGCAGTGACAGATCCTTCTGGACGCTTCGTGCGGCACATGACCTCATGACGTCAGTGGCGGACGACGCCCGGAAGCGCGTCAAGACGGGAGGAGAAAAGGAAAAGCTGCTTCAAAAGCTGATGACTCGAGGTTTGAATGATTTAGCAATTTAAACGCTACTTTTTCATAGCAGTCATTGTATCTGGCGTGGCAAAATCGACATCCTTGTTTTAAACAAGATATCTGGAAACGAGTATATTTGATAGTCTGGGTAAGTACGATCTTTGGTTTATTGTCTGATATAGCTGTTTAAGGTGTGTGTGTATTTGCGTAAGAAAGCCTTAACGCGATTTCGTAAGTCTGCTGTGGGACAACAGTGAAGTCTAATGTAAGTGAACAACCAGTTGTAAATTATAGTTCTTACACTGTCCTTAACTGGACTACTGAAGATTGTTTATTTACGGCACTATACAAATTAGTTCGTTGACTTCTCCCTTTTAGAAAAATAACTCGCATATGATCACCATAGTGCTATTTAAGTCACGGCGGGATGGTTTTGGATTTGTTGATGGACAAAACATTCAGCTTTGTGTTTCACGCTGCTGTTTTCATCTATCAAGTTTGCTAAATCAGTTAATCTGTGCTCTTTTCGAAGGTGATCGCACACTTTGATAATCATCCTTTCTTTTTGGGTACCACAACAAATTACTTAACGTATCAGTGTGAACACTAGCCAGATCATTGCGATTCATTTTCCAATATAGCGTTATTAAGTATATACTTTCTTGAAAACTAGTCGTTTTCGCTTTAGATCACGCAGTGAACTGGGGTTACAGTTTCCACATTTACTGTACTTTAATCCTTAATGTTAAAACTGAATTTTGACTCCGTTTGACACTGTTCGTCTTCTCCTACCTGTTTTTAATATTCTTTAAACGGTAAGTAAAAGATCTCAAGTGCAGTGTTGTTACAGGTAAATGTCAGCATGGTAAACATGACAAAGCTTTACCTAACACCTGGCCAGACAGTAGCAGTGATTCAGCAAAAATGTGTTGACCACAAAAAAACAGGAAAAGACTACTGTTAGAAATGCTGATGACAACGATTAGATAGATTAAAACTGATGAAAGTATTTGTATTAACTACGTTAGTCAACTTACTATAATTTTAGAATTGTTTGGCATGTTATGCAATATGGACTGTTCTCTTTATTTCAGTATGTGTATTTTTTTTTTTTCTTTCAAGTCAAGATACTAAAATGGATAAAAAAAAGTTTTATTGGACTTTTTAGAACATTAGAACAATCAAGACGAGAACAGGCAATTCGCCAGTCCTGTCCACTTAATTTTTCTAAAAAAAAAATATAAACATCACAACTGAAAATCAAAGTGAAAAATTTAAATCATAGGCTGATCTAACTTGCATGAATTTAATTACAGTAACTGCTAATGTAACTAAGTAGTGTGTATGCCCCAAAATGTCTGGGCATGCTCCTGATGAGATGGTGGATGGTGTCCTGGGTGATCAGTTCCCAGACTTTGATCGGGGAATCGGAGAGCTCCTGGACTGTCTGAGGCGCTACTTGGCAGTATCCGATGAACCAATACATAACATCCTAGAGGTTCTCGATTGCCATCAGGTCTGAGCAACATACAGGCCAGTCAATGGCATCATTACCTTCGTTTTCCAGGCATTGTCCTGCACCAGGTGGAACCCAGGGCCCACTGCATCAGTGTAAGATCTGACAATGGCTCTGAGGTACCTAACAGCAGTGAAGGTACCATTGTGTGGCACATGGAGGTCTGTACGACCCTCCAAGGATATGTCTCCCTAGATCATCACTGCCAAACCGGTCATGCTATATGATATTGCAGGCTGCATAACATTCAACATGGTGTTTCCAGAGTCTTTTACACCTGTCCCAGGTGCTCAGTGTGAATCTGCTCTCCTATGTGAAGAGAATGAGGTGCCAGTGGTGGAGCTGCCAATTGTGGTATTCTTTGGCAAATGCCAATCAAGCTGTATAGTGATTGGCTGTGAGCACAAATCCACTTGAGGATGTCGGGCCCTCATGTCACCCTCTTGGACTCTGTTTCTGACAGTTTGTTCAGAAACATGCTCACCAGTAACCAGCTGTAGGTCATTTTGTAGGGCTGTGGCAGTGCTCCTCCTGTTCTTCCTTGCATAAAGAAGCAGATATTGGCCCTGCTGCTTGGGTTGATGCCCTTCTGTGTCCCTGTTCAGTGGACCTTGTGTAATACTCTGTGTAGAAATCACACTAAAACATGATGTATGGACAAAACTGGAAATGTGCGTACACACAAAAAAAAATTCAGATTCATAAAACTGTGCATATGCCAAGTTCCATGCACTTCCCCTTTATAAATCCCAATGAATGGGAAATTTAACACACTTGCACAGGCCTATGGCCCCACTCCGACTCACATATTTCAATATGCAAATCAATATAAATAGCCCCTTCCGTTCAGTGTTTTGTTAAAAGATGATGGCAAAAGCAGATGGGGGGGAAAAAAGAATTTCAGTGAATGCGAAGTGGAGGCATGGAAAAACATGCTATTTGTTTTCTTAAATAGTGGTATAAGCAACTAAAGGAAAGTGATGGATTGATACAGTATGACAGAGACAGTCAAAAGTTCAAGTTCAGAAAGTTGCACAGTGCACAAAAAAAAAAAAATGTTCAGATATCAATGTCGACATGAAAAGGCCCACCATTTGTTTATTCTGTTTCAGACAATATTACAAAAGCTGACCGCCCATGCCGAGTATGTGAATCCACACAGTAATGGTGCTGCTGTGCCTAGCTCATCTTTGGGCACTGGCTGCACACACACCTCTGCCTTGGAAACCACTGGGTGACCATCTGGCTATGTGCTGACGAACACTGTCCTGGAGTCACAAAATGCAATAGTAGATACTATAAGAAATGTGGCCAATTAAATAAGGAATGTAATGACTATATTATGTGATATTGACCACAAATGGTGTAAGCTGGTTAAAAAATAAATGCTGCATCTGATTACCTATTTTTATATTCTGCTAATTACATTCAAATGATATAACGCTGTTCGATTTGGCTAATCATTTGGTAGGTCAGGGTAAGGTTTGTCATACTGCATTTCTTCATGTACGGGCAAGCCATTATTGTGTGCCACATTATGAAGCACACTACATGCTTGTACAATACGACACACTTTCTGTGTACTATAGAGCAGCACATTAATAGAGTGGAAATGCTTTCTATTTATATAAAAAAATTCATTCTCTGAAGGCGCCTTTATAGTGTAGCGTTGGTACCAAGCGCCACAACAAATAGATTTTCTGCTCTTTGAGGTGACTCGCAGTCCTTTAAAGGACAGCTTGCTTATTGCCACATTAGTTGGAAAAAGCACCAGCGACTGTGTGGAGTTGCCATCTTTATAGGCTCTCCTGCTATAGTTAATGCATTGCCAGCTCATACTTTTGGTGATTCATCCCTGGCTGATGTAACTTGTCCAGTGCTGTTGCAACAGCAATGTGCTTGCTGCTGACCACTTTGATTATATTTGGAAAACTGGACATTGCTGCAAATTGTGTTTTGATGTTTCTCAGTTCAACCACAGTGTAAGGAAATCTTATATATCTGAACGACAAGCGGATAATACCATCCTATACAGCTGGCAAGGCGTGACTCAGTGATGATTGTGAAATACCAGATTGGTCAGCAAGATCACATTGCAAAGCTCCTGTGATTAAAAATCCGAGGGTGGACAGAATTTGCAAAGGAGCAGGTAGAGCTCAATTCCTCAAAGACTGCATTTGTAAAGCCAGCACCAGTTCAGCACACAGCTTCAAGAGGATAGCTCTTGGATATTGAAATCGACTTAGAAACCAGTCGTCATCATCTATAAATATGCGTTTTCTTCTAATTCTTCTATTTGCATTGTAACACTAAAGCAGATATGGTAGTTGGAATAGTTTGGCCATTTCATGCACCATTATGTTCCTACAAAATCTTTATAATCAAGTGAATTAAATTTGTAAATGATATGCAGTTAATTTCTGTGTATTTGATAAAGCCTGTTTTATGGATGTGAATATGAAAAAGAAGGGAAATGACATAGAAACTATAGCTTTGCTTTGACACTAGGTGCCGCTTGTTTGCAAATGACATTGAAACTATAGCATTGCTTTGACACTAGGTGCCGCCTGTTTGCAAAACTGAGCAGAAAAGTGCGTATGTATGGTGCGAGGCTGCTGTGAAAATGTGCATGGCTTTTTGCCAAGTTTAGTTTTTCTACATCTCGAAGTAAGCATGGACGTTGCATACACAACATTTTTGTGTATATGCACCGTTTATACGTGAGTCTGTAATAACTCCTCCATGCTCTTGAGATTTTACTGGGAGACATCGCAACCTTAAACATGGGAAAGGTGCTATATAAATTAAATGTATTATTATTATTAATTTCAACGGCATTTATGTATGTATGTGCCATCCTGGAGGTGTTGGACTACCTATGCAACCTGAATTGGCCGCAAGTGTCACCTCATGCTACCAGTAGTGACAAGGACACTAGCAAAACCCAAAACTAGGGAAGAATTAAGCAGGAAGGATAAGGAAAGAGTTTGTGGAAGCCACTGGCAAAACCATTCCCCTTTTGGGGGTTGTCTTGCTGTCGTTATTGCACATTTATACTTCTATTACGGGTTAGGAAACAAGGGGAAAGGGGGAGCTTGCAATCTCCATCCTTTTGTAAACTTGGCCAGAATTCAACCAGTGGTTATGGGTGCTGGGCTTACAGTGCCCTTACCTATGCTGCACACATTTTTATCTTTAATAAAAAAAAATACAGTAATATTATTAAAATGTGTATGGAATCTGATCACCCCAAACCACCACAAGAGGGAAGGAAAAAAAACCTTATGACTAGGTTAATTTATTCACATATCTTGAATTGCAAAACAGGTCAGAAAAAGGGACGAAGTTTTCTGGAAACTCTCACATGTAAATGTGGAAAAATCAAATTAAACAGGAATGCAATCCATACTATTTTGAGGAGGTAGGTTTAGTCTAGGAAATCTTTTGTTGTTTTCATGCACGACCTCACAGAACCTTACCTTCAAAGGCACTATTGCAGTAAACTCAACAGGGTCTTTTACTGGTAAAGTGTAAAAAAATAAATAAAGACCATGACTTGTTTGTAAATTAATGTATTTTCATAACAAGAAACGAGGATTCCTTGTGGTCTCCACACATTTTAAACAACAAAAAAGTAAGATATTTAAAAAATCTCTGAAATAGATAGTAGCCTTTATAATGTTTCAGACCATTTGTCCATTACAAATTTTAACACTTGAAAGTAGAGGACAAAATTTAAACTGCACATGAAATGTGACAAATGCATTACACATTGTTGTTTAACACTAGAATTACCAGAGCCTACGAAAAAAACTCGTAGATCCGGCCCACCTTAAATCACTTCTTAAAACCTTTCTCACCTCTCCGCCAGCGTCTTTTGTCATCTAAATATACTGATAAAGACAAGCTGCCAGCAGCCGGCTATTCCATCCCCCCAACGACTTAGAACGTAAACAGGCTTTTCCCAGCTAATGCCTTGATTGATTATCTGGGAGTGAAGTGAAGTTTTAGAGTAGAAATAATAAGATTGTTATTTGGAACACATGCATTTCATATGTGTTGCATTTCTACAGTAATCTGTGTAAACACATTGTTAAAACAGAAACGGTTTACAATATTCTAGTAGCAAATGACAAAATGTAGGCATAAACTATATAATGTATGAAGCCTGAAGTCCAAATATCAAAGAAACACTTTCACAAAAGGCACAAAAAAAAGCCACCGCCAAAAAAACCCGTCTTAGTGTGAGACATTGATATGAATTAACTATTGCTGCTTCCGTGGCGTAACAGTATCAGTCGCTGACTGGGAATCAGAAGGTCATGAGTTCGATCCTGCACAACTCCCATTTGAGAAAGTGTTCTTATTTTCACTATTTTAGAATAAAATGATACATTTGATTTCAGTCTGTAACAGCCGGTGTAATTTATGATATTTGTAAAGGTTAGCTTTAATTTTTTTAAATTCACTTTTCATTGTCTCAGTCGCGTTCAGGATCCATCCCTACCGCCCCCCACCTGACACTGCTGTTTTTACATAAAGACGCGCTATAGTTCTGCAGTGTATCACGATACATATGACCGCGTGTTTTTTTCCCCCAGTATTGCCAGTCCCCACGTGTTGCTGTATGCTGTTTCTTTTGTACTCCAGGACATGCAGAGGAAAGCATAGTAAAGAGCAGTCACTTCAGCGCTATATGCAATCATCAGACACTCCCCATCTGATGCTGTTTTCACATAAAGACGCGCTAAAGCCCTGCAGTGTACTTGTGACTGCATTGTCGTACCAATGCTTGCGAACTGAAGTGTCTGCATGCACTTTTCGTGGCATTATACGTGTATTTTTTGAGCATGCCCATGTAGCTCAAACACAGGAACATATGTTGATGTAAAAGTATAACAAAACAAGTGCACTTTTATTCAAGACTACTAGCAAAATACCCGCGCTTCGCAGCGGAGAAGTAGTGTGTTAAAGAGGTTATGAAAAAAAAAGGAAACATTTTAAAAATAACGTAACATGATTGTCAATGTAATTGTGTTGTCATTGTTATGAGTGTTGCTGTGTTTTATATATATAAAATACACACACACACACATATAAACATATATATACATATACACATATATATACATATCTACATATATATATATATATATATATATATATATATATATATATATATATATATATATATATATATATATATATACACATCCACATATCAACATATATATATACACATACAGTGGTGTGAAAAACTATTTGCCCCCTTCCTGATTTCTTATTCTTTTGCATGTTTGTCACACAAAATGTTTCTGATCATCAAACACATTTAACCATTAGTCAAATATAACACAAGTAAACACAAAATGCAGTTTGTAAATGGTGGTTTTTATTATTTAGGGAGAAAAAAAAATCCAAACCTACATGGCCCTGTGTGAAAAAGTAATTGCCCCCCGAACCTAATAACTGGTTGGGCCACCCTTAGCAGCAATAACTGCAATCAAGCGTTTGCGATAACTTGCAATGAGTCTTTTACAGCGCTCTGGAGGAATTTTGGCCCACTCATCTTTGCAAAATTGTTGTAATTCAGCTTTATTTGAGGGTTTTCTAGCATGAACCACCTTTTTAAGGTCATGCCATAGCATTTCAATTGGATTCAGGTCAGGACTTTGACTAGGCCACTCCAAAGTCTTCATTTTGTTTTTCTTCAGCCATTCAGAGGTGGATTTGCTGGTGTGTTTTGGGTCATTGTCCTGTTGCAGCACCCAAGATTGCTTCAGCTTGAGTTGACGAACAGATGGCCGGACATTCTCCTTCAGGATTTTTTGGTAGACAGTAGAATTCATGGTTCCATCTATCACAGCAAGCCTTCCAGGTCCTGAAGCAGCAAAACAACCCCAGACCATCACACTACCACCACCATATTTTACTGTTGGTATGATGTTCTTTTTCTGAAATTCTGTGTTCCTTTTACGCCAGATGTAACGGGACATTTGCCTTCCAAAAAGTTAAACTTTTGACTCATCAGTCCACAAGGTATTTTCCCAAAAGTCTTGGCAATCATTGAGATGTTTCTTAGCAAAATTGAGACGAGCCCTAATGTTCTTTTTGCTTAACAGTGGTTTGCGTCTTGGAAATCTGCCATGCAGGCCGTTTTTGCCCAGTCTCTTTCTTATGGTGGAGTCGTGAACACTGACCTTAATTGAGGCAAGTGAGGCCTGCAGTTCTTTAGACGTTGTCCTGGGGTCTTTTGTGACCTCTCGGATGAGTCGTCTCTGCGCTCTTGGGGTAATTTTGGTCGGCCGGCCACTCCTGGGAAGGTTCACCACTGTTCCATGTTTTTGCCATTTGTGGATAATGGCTCTCACTGTGGTTCGCTGGAGTCCCAAAGCTTTAGAAATGGCTTTATAACCTTTACCAGACTGATAGATCTCAATTACTTCTGTTCTCATTTGTTCCTGAATTTCTTTGGATCTTGGCATGATGTCTAGCTTTTGAGGTGCTTTTGGTCCACTTCTCTGTGTCAGGCAGCTCCTATTTAAGTGATTTCTTGATTGAAACAGGTGTGGCAGTAATCAGGCCTGGGGGTGGCTACGGAAATTGAACTCAGGTGTGATACACCACAGTTAGGTTATTTTTTAACAAGGGGGCAATTACTTTTTCACACAGGTCCATGTAGGTTTGGATTTTTTTTCTCCCTAAATAATAAAAACCATCATTTAAAAACTGCATTTTGTGTTTACTTGTGTTATATTTGACTAATGGTTAAATGTGTTTGATGATCAGAAACATTTTGTGTGACAAACATGCAAAAGAATAAGAAATCAGGAAGGGGGCAAATAGTTTTTCACACCACTGTATATACACACACACACGCTTTATGGGTGATGATTGTTTTACTCTTTTTATCTTTATTTTATTTTATTGTAGAATCCACTCCTATCTGCGCACAGCAGGGCAGCCGTGGGCGGATGCGTATGGTGTATTCACTCCATGTTATCGTGCATTGCGCTGTCAGTGGTATTTTGATAAAAGAATTTGAACAACATATAAGAAGCGTATAAATTATTAAACAGTAAAACATTAACATTTAAGAAGTAAAGTTACATTAAGTACTACTGCAGTGCCTTCGGGTATACCTCATTTTTTGTTTGCCCATTACATGCTTAAATGTATACATTTTTTGGTGCACCTACCGGAGAACACGCGACATATAACCGAGCGTGGGAGAAGCATGGATTTTAAACACGCGTTGAGTTCATCTGCTGGTCTCCATCGTGGAATAACTGGTAATGTTTGACTAAAATCTACAGCGAGTAAAACGACATTACCTCCTATTTTTTTTTTTACGATCTCTGAGATCTTGCTTTTTTCGGTTCAAGGCTTCATAAGCTCTTTTATGTTGTATGGTGTACTTATCCCAAACCATCATCTTTGAATGTTGCAAGACTTTCGCCTTGTATGTAGATCGGGGTAATTATATTCATTGCATTCCTAGTCTGAATCACAATGTGATTGTATGGGTGGTTACCTGGCACTGTAGGGTTGCCACCCGTCCTTTAAAATACGGAATCGTGCCGCGTTTGAGAATGAAATTGCGCGTCCCGTTTTGAATCAATACTGGACGGGATTTATCCCGTATTTTTTTTATCATTTTTTTTTTAAAGCAGCGTCTCATGCAAATCATCCCACACGCATTTTATGAAGATGCCTCCTTTCCTACTTTTGATTGGGTAATACTTGATGTCATCGTTAGTTTGATTGGTGTTTTTAACTGTCCAGTGAGGAGGGCGTGTCTTTTAAGTAGAGTCTGCAAAGTGTTGGCACTGAGATGTGGCGTCAGCGCCATAGTTGAAGCCCCTAACGTTGCGGTCAGCAAGTCGGCTAACATCCGCCATGTGCCGTCTTTCAGTTGCGAGAAGCAGATCATAGAATGGTTGAAACTGTTGCCCCTAACGTTGCGCCACGGCGTGTGGTTTGTTTATACCTCGTGTCTTCTCATTAAACTTTTATCTCGCGAATATGTTATTGCAATCCGCAGCGGGAGCGTTTCTATAAACTTAATTTAAACTTACGTTTTACACCGTGCTTTGTTTCCCTTATGAACATGCTTGTATGCTTAACTCGCTCCGTTCTCAATTGTTTAATTAATTTTTTGCTCTTCGCTGTTTGCGGGTCTTTCCTCCATTTCCCCCTACTTCGTTCTTTTATCTCGCGAATATGTTATTGCAATCCTTAACGGGAGCGTTTCAATAAACTCATTGAAAATAGTTTTGCATTTACCTTTTTTAGTAAAAGGCGAGTTTTTAAGCCTGAGAAATCACCCCGTAAATGCACACGTTTAATTGGACATGTGTTAATATGTATGGTTACACAGTATTAAAAGACAGTGAACAACGTCAGTTACCTTTGTTCCCGCGTTTGATAAAAGGTGAGCTTTTAAGCCTGAGAAATCACCCCGTAAATGCACACGTTTAATTGCACATGTGTTAATATGTATGCTTACACAGTATTAAAAGACAGTCAAAAATTAACGTCATTTACCTTCGTTCCCGCGTGCGACTCGTGCTGTAAATGTCTTCCTTGTTTTTAGTTCACGTGATTACGTAGGAGGCGTGATGACGCAATACGTGACTCCGCCTCCTCCATTACAGTGTATGGACAAAAAATATGTTCCAGTTATGACCATTACGCTTTGAATTTCGAAATGAAACCTGCCTAACTTTTGTAAGTAAGCTGTAAGGAATGAGCCTGCCAAATTTCAGCCTTCCACCTACACGGGAAGTTGGAGAATTAGTGATGAGTGAGTCAGTCAGTCAGTGAGTGAGTGAGTCAGTCAGTCAGTCAGTGAGGGCTTTGCCTTTTATTATTATAGATAACCGAAGAAAACAGAAAGCAAGTTACAGTAGGTGGAATGCTAAGAACTGCTGATTTCCATTCTGTGCTATATAACTGTTAACATTTGAATCTGATGATTGCATATAGCGCTGTCTGATTTAGTGTGTGCAAGAACATGCAGGTGGCCAGTTGCTGAGTGCTACAACGCACATTTTAAAAAAAGAAAGAGACAAATATAGGTGACGTTTTGAAGAAATCATTTTATGACGCGAATAGTACCAATCAGAAAACATCGTCGAAGTAATGCAATATTATTTGAAAATGAACAGCGTCAGGTTGGGTGTGAAGTTATACTGGCGCTGTTTGAGTCAGATCAGAAGCTGAATAAGCTGAAAAAGCTCCTGTTCTGACTCTTAAGTAAAAAAGCATGAATTAATCAACAGAAATAACTGCGATTGACATTTTAAAGTTAACGATTTACAGTGCACACCAATTTATAAATTCAATGTCCGTTTGAGGAAAAAAAAACACTTTCTTCCAAGCTGGGAATCGAACTCGCGTCTCTGTGGCAAAGGCAGTGGTGCTCCAAGTCAGCAAACCGTCCTTATAACTTATTTTTTCAAGATCCATAACACACAGACAGACAGAGCACTGCGTAATACAGACACAGACAGGCAGAGATATACAAATAAACAGGGAAGGCACATGTACTGAAAGAAAAAAAAAAATCAACATGTGCGTTGTTTCTGCAGCACTGAATGAGCTCACCTGCTCTAACATCACCCCTCCCCCGATCTGACTCTCTAAGTAACAGCGCCGCAGAAACAACTCACATGTTGATTTTTTTTTTCTTTCAGTACATGTGCCTTCCCTGTTTGTTTGTATATCTCTGCCTGTCTGTCTCTGTATTACGCAGTGCTCTGTCTGTCTGTGTGTTATGGATCTTGAAAAAAATAAGTTATAAGGACAGTTGTTCATGTTAATTGCAGTCTCAATTGTTAAAAAAATATTTTAAAAGGAGCATCCCACATGAAAATATAACGATCTCATTAACTGACAGTGCATACCAATTTACAAATTTTATGTCCGTTTGAGGTTAAAAAGAAAAAAAAGAAGTAACACTGTATCCCCAGCGGGGAATTGAACTCATGTTTGTAAGGCAGAGAAAAGCTACTCAGTCTGAGAGGCAAATCTTAGCGCGCTACGCCACGGAAACTGTTATATGGTGTGTGAAGCTTTTGTGGAAGTGTTTATTTGATCTTAGGAACTCGGGCTTTACACATTCTATAGTTTATGCCTACATTTTGTAACATTTATTACTAAAATATGAAAAAGTTTGTTTTAGCAATGTGTTTACACAGATTACTGTAGAAATGGAACACGCATGAAATGCATGTATTCCAAATAGCGATCTATTATTTCTATTCTAAAACTCCAGCAGTTCAGTCACTCCCAGGTAATCAAACAAGGCATGAGCTGGGAAAACTTAGTGAACGTTCTGCGACGGTGCGGGATGGAATAGCCGGCTGCTCGCTGCTCCTCTTAATCGGCACATTTAGAAGACAAAAGAGAGGTGAGAACGGTTTTAAGGTGGGCCGGATCTACGAGTTTTTTCGTAGACTCTGGTAATTCTAGTGTTAAACACATACTGCTAAGTTAATTTCTATTTGAATTATGTTGGTGTGTGTGTGTTCTGGCTTCTTTTGTCCTGGGTTGATTCGTACCTTGTATCCAAGGTTAGCAAAAAGGGCAGTGCTCCATTGTGCTCAATTGACCAAGTTCTGAAAATTTATAAACATAATTTTGTACTTGCAGGCTGTAAACAAGGTTATCATATAATGAAAAGGTCTATTGAAATGGAAAATATTGATGCAGATTGAGTTTCCTCATTTCAGCTATAAATTACATTCAGTACTGTATTTTAATTTTTTCCCTTGTTTCTATATTCATTTCTCTCTACTGTATAAGAGGTTATGTAACATTAATGCTTAAAGTAAATGGTGTTAGGAGGTTTGTGTGTGTTATTTTTTCTTGTAATTGCAGAATAGAAGTTCTTAGTGCTCATGTTGATGCAGCAGGTTTTCTCAATAAGCTTCTAAATAAGTCTATTTTTATATGTAATAGATTATATTGTAAGGTAAATTGTGTTCTGGTTATTTATTCTGAAATCACCTTGTTTTCAGGTGTTTGCACATCTGTGTTAGGAAAGCTGTTTCAACATGGAATTTCCAGATCTGGGAAAGCACTGCTCTGAAAAGACATGCAGACGTTTGGGTGAGTTGTTTTAGGTTACTGATGCTACGATTGCTTACTCTTGAATTTTTAATTGCTATACATATGCAGTTGTATTCACATTTTTTCTGTTGTGTCCTTCAGATTTTCTTCCAATGAAGTGTGATGCCTGTGAAGAGATTTTCTGTAAAGATCACATTATCTATGTGCATCACAGTTGTTCTTCTGCATATAAAAAGGTTAGCAATCTTGATGCAAATCACATAAGATTGTCATGTTTTAAAGTTAATGTTAAGTTTAGTTGTTCCTATTGTTTATGTTTTGAATTAAACTGAATTATGAATTACATTAACTTTCCTAGGATATCCAGGTCCCTGTGTGCCCGCTCTGTAACACTCCAGTTCCTATTAAAAGAGGGGAGATGCCAGATATAAAGGTGGGAGAGCACATTGATAGAGACTGCAGGTCAGATCCCGCTCAAAGGAAAAGAAAGGTGTGCTTCTTCAGTTACTACAGTTTAATATTTATTTGGCTAGTTTAGAAAATAATCTTATTCGAGTTTCTTTTTGCTTTTCTTGTTGTCTCTCCTGTAGATTTTTGTTAATAAATGTTCCAAAGTGGGTTGTAAGCAAAAAGAAATGATTAAAGTGACCTGTTCTCAGTGCCACATGAACTTCTGCTTGAAACACAGACATCCTAATGACCATGATTGCAAAACAGATGGTTATCCCCTTTCTAAGGCAGGGTAAGCTTTCTGGTTCATTATGATTTTCAACTATTGTCGTGCGAGTATGTATATTATTTTATCACTAGGTATCGAGAGTTTTCTTTAAATTGCCTAGCTTCAAAAATCAAGAGGGGAAAGGGCAGTAATTTGAAGCAATATTTGAGGCTGGTATTTCATTCATTAATTTCTTAGATTTCATTAATGTTAAACAAGAAAAATGCATTGAACACAGTTTAATTCTGAGTACCAACATAATTTATTTGTTAACCATCAGTGGGGCTTGATCTTGATCACAGTCCATCAGTCTTGACTGTGCATCTTCTCAGGGGTTCCCTTTGCTTGATTTTCTTGTGAGCCTTTTTTTTTCTTTTACTTAAGCATCATTCTTATGTGCTTGAATGTGAGTGAAAGGTTGATTTATGTTTCATGCAGGCATCTTGGGTGCTAATTAAATGCCAAGATCAAAAATTACTATCATGTCAGCTGTGCCATATTGTTAGATAATGTTCATGGCTAAAAATAATATAGTGTTAGACATCTCTAAATGGCATCCTTTTGTGTTTTTTTTGTAAACATTGAACGCATTTTCATAATAAACATTGACACTACTCTGTCAGCTTCACTTCTCATCTCTTTGTGTAATGCTTCAATAAAATTATAATGTTCATTTGCAGCCTGCAAGCAGTAGCTGATGTACTGTGAACTTTTTTTTTTTTTTTGCAGACTTGATGCCTTGTTTAGCCCAGAACAGCAGTAGTTAGATGCCATACAAAGCATTGCTGTCTGAGATTAGATGTCTGTGGCCTTTTGCATCTCTCTAATATCTGTCAGATTCTCTAGCTGACAGAGATTACTTAAAATGCATCTTAGCAGTGCAAGAATTTTCAGCATGAAGTATATCAAGAACAGCTGTGGAAAAACATTATTGAGAAAAGAAAAATAGCAAATACTCCCATGTTAATCTTTTTCACGCTAAACTATGCTAACCTATGTAGAGTGAAGTAATGCTAGGATTAAAAAGGTCAAACACGGATTTCTAGGACCAGGTAACATTTATCCAACAGCACTGAGTGCAATTGAATATTGTATTGTGGAATTATTGTAGGAAATAACAACATAATCTAGGATAAAAATGTTGCCGCTATGCTGAAAATATGTTTTTTACTTTTCTAAACTTGTGAGTTCTTGTTCTTGCTTCTACTCTGTTCAATGCTTGTATGGACTGGGTGTTGGGCAAGGTCGTGGGGTCCAGCGGCTGTGGGGCATCTGTTGGTGAAGAAAGGTTCACGGATCTTGACTTTGCTGACGATGCTGTGATCTTCGCGGAGGCAATGGAGGCTCTGATCGGGGCGCTCAAGAGACTGAGAAAGGAGTCTTGAGTGTTTGGGCTTGCGAGTGTCCTGGATAAAAACAAAGATCCAGGCCTTTAATGACCTCTTGGGTTTGAGGGTGATCCGTCTCGTAAGATCCTCATTGTTGGAGACCCGAGTGGCTGCACCAGACCAAGGGGTCACCCACGTAACACCTGGCCGAGGCAGATAGAGGGTCATTTCTGGAGAGTGGGACTGGACCGCGTGTCTGCCTGGGGGGTTGCAAACCTGGATCCTGAGTTGTTTCGTTGTGTAGTGGGTGCGGCAACACACTGTACCCGTGTATGCTCCCCAACTTGATTTGACTTGTTAGGTGACTAAAAGCATCGTCAATGTTCTTCTATAATACGGTACCGTGGCTGTTCGTTTGTCTGTCCAGGATTTTAAATCACCTGTAGCTTTCAAAGCGTTTCACCTATTGACTTGAAATTTGGTACACATATACTACGTGACGTCTACTATCCACTTTTGGGGTGATGATTTTATTACTCTTTTTATTTTTATTTAATTTTATTGTAGAATCAAATCTCGGCAGCGCGCAGCATTTGAATTCACCTTATACACTCTGTTCCCTTAAACCCTGCCAGCTGTAATTTTGATTATTCTCTCAAAAAATCCATTTCAAAAGATTTTTTTGAAATTTAAGATAGATAACATGCAACTAACAACACAGTTTCACTGACTGTCAACAAATCACTAATGGACAGCTAATACTTAATACTTTTTCAAAATTGTTTGACAGTTTTTCTGTTTTAACCACTATGTTTAATATCAGTGTTGGTCTAATCATTTATTAAATATATTTAATAGTAAATTTGCAATTTTATTTTATGAGGTAATTTACATTTTTTCACACTGCTATAGAAGCCTTTTATTGGTTTTATATAGTATTATCTAGAAAATATTTGAGAAAGGAGCTTAGTAGATTTGGCACTTATGTGTTCATTTGGAGTGTAATCGCTGAGACTTTACTAATGGTACATAAGGGAGTCTTGCAACTCCTTATGCGCGATAAGTGATGTAGTTGTTATTCTTCACCTCAGTAAAGTTGAATACTGTTTTAATGATATGGATGTTTTTTAGAAATGCTGCTTTAATGAGATCCCAAGGAGCAAACTCAACATCTGCTACAGCTTCATCTAGTAAACCATTCTCTAGGTCCGTTCCAAATGGCTTGAGTGGGAATGCAAGTTCACAACAAAGCAGGTAAAAGTTTTGTTTTTATTAAAATAAAGATATATATATATATATAATTTCAAAGTTAGCTCATTCATATTCTTTAGAAAAAGAAGGAAAGTGTTCCTAAAATAACTGTAGGAGGTTGTTTTCTCCCAGACTGTTTTGTTTTTTGTTAGTTTTATATTTAAGGTGTTACTACCTACAGTTTATTCTCCTTTTAAGTAGCTCAAAACTGTGAACTAAACTGTGAATTAAATCATATAGCCTGTAAACTTGGGTCACTGCCAACTAGCATTTTGTGTGAATAATGATGCAACATCTCTATAACCAAGCGGTTCTAATATCTATTAATATTTAACACTGGTTGTTTTTAGCACTCACCGAACGAATGTGTCTAGGGTGTCCGCACCACCACAACAAAGAGTAATCCCTCCGTCAACCTCTATGCAGGCTGGATTGGTAAGTAAATATTTCTGATACTTGCAGTTTGGTAAATATGGTAGTTTGGATAATCATACTTCAAAAGTTTTATTTAAAGGTTAAAATATATAAATTAAGTTCAGGAAACAGTTTTAAGATTTGATTGTACCCTTGGCGTGCCTTCTGTTTATTTAAGACATGTAAAATAGAACTGAAAATCTTATAAAGACCTTTAAGTATTTTGACACTCTTGATATCCTTCTGCTGTGAAACATTCTGACCTATCATTGTTTACACATGTCTTAAACAACTATTATAGATAATTTCTGTATTATCAGTGTATGATATGTATTATTTATATATTTATTATATTACATATCTATTAACTATATTTATGTATCTAGATTACAAATACCATACATTGCATCAATGTTGATATTGCTTACTTACAAGTCAATATTGCTGTTACTTCTTTGTCTTGTCTTTACACAATGTCTTGTCTTGTTTGTGTTTTTAGTTTTAATTCTATTTTTAATTTATTATTTGCACTTCATGTTGTTACACTGTGGACCCTGAGCTTTGCAATTTCGTCTGTATACTTGTATATGGTTGAGATGACAATAAAGTTCGCTTTGGCTATGACTTGACTTTGACGATGTGCATATGTGGATCTTTCGGTTCTCCTTCCCTCCTTCCACATCCAATAGGAAAGTGTGTATGTTTGATTTATTGGCATGCCTCATTTGGGCTGGTATGACTGAATGATCTGCGAAAGATTGACATCTAATCCATGTGTGTTTTGTATCGGTGAAACTACACAGTAGTGTATGGCAATGTTAGTAAAATTTCTAATTATCTTACGATTATCTAATTATGTTAGAAATTTTAGGAAAATAGGGGAAGCTGTTTAAATTGTCTCAGTGTGGTTAAAACCCATATAAAATTCAATTTGCCGAAACATCTTGCTGTGTGGTGACAATGCAGCAACAAATAACCTCCAATTTCTTTCTTCTTCCAAGTATAAAGTTTAAGCAGATGATAGTGTATGGAGCTTTATATTGTGTGTGTTGCTTGTTAAGAGATGGATTAGTGGTATAAAGCAATGTAGATAGTAGTGAAGTAACCTAAAGAGTGTGATTTACAAAGCCTTTCTTTGTAGTGTTGCCAAGCTTAATTAAAATAAATAAATAAAAATAAAGAAGGGAAAAAAACAACCCATGAAAAGCTGGTGAAAAGTGTCACAGTAGCTGCCTGATACTTACATCAGCCTGCAAGTAACCATCCATTGATTTCAGGTTACTTTTGACACAATCCAAAGTGTGAATATATTATAGCAGCTGTATTGCTGTGATGTCATGCATTCTAAAATGAGATTTGTGCACTATAAAATAATTGCCTGTTCATTTATAGAAAACTCATTGATAGTGCAAGAGTAAAAACGATGCCTTGAATGCCACTTTTTTGGTTCCTATCTCACTGCCTATGGTTTTTGTTTTACTTTGTTTTTTTACCTAGAATTACAAAATATGACTATACTGTCCAAAAATTTAGCCCCAAATATGTGATTGATTTGTGCACATGAACAACATATACTTTGTATCTAGAGGAATGTATTACACAAGGCAAGAAACAAGTTCATTTTAATTTATGTAGGAAAAGTGGCTGCACAGGGACTAAGGATTTACTATATTTGGTCAGCAATGTAAGACTATATTGCAATACTATATGCAAACACTGTTAAATTATGCTTTTATTCAAATACTAGCTTTACTACTTCTCTAAGACAGGTTGAAATCTCAGTAATCAATTAGACATCCGTGTATTCAGTGTTAATGTTTGTAGTGCACTATATATTGGAATGTGTTTTTAATGTATGTAGTACTAAAATGCATTCATTCCAACAGAAGGAGTATCACAAACATTTAGTACTACTTTTATAAACTCCATGCCGAATGTCATATAACAAAGACATAGCAACTGGACGGACATACACAGATACTGGTCATTTTATTAAGGTGGAAGAGTCATTTATTTTACAGTATAAATTGTCCATTTATTTTCAGAACCTGTTTAATTAGTTCAGGGATGCAGACATGTAGTGGCTTTTGAGGTAACATTAGAGGCAAAGCCTGTCTCACAGGATACATTTATGTGCGCACACAAACACACCCTTAGGCAGGAATGTTTTGTGGTGTAGTTCATAAACTGAAGGTGATGCATCTCATAATATCTGTAAAGCAGAAGAAAAGCAAACAAGTTAATCTAATGATTTCACTTTAATAATCTTATATATCATTCTTGCCAAAGGTTACTGTATAAACTATTACTGAAATGGTATAATTGCTTGTAAAAGGAGGTACAACTGCAGTTCCTTCATACGCTTGGGTGACTTAACCAGACGTAATTAAACAAAAACAAAAAAAAAAATCTATGAGGTTTTTTGCTTTCCTTGGAGTGGGGGAGAGGTTGAATCAATAGTTGAATTCAACAGAGAGAGAGAACCTGGAGGAAAGTAAATGTCCTTTCACAAATGCAGTTTAGGTTTAGACATTCCCAGCATAGGTTTTTCCAAAACGTATGAAAAATAATTAAAGTGGCGTTTGTGTGTGTGTTTTTTTTTTTTCTTCTTACTCCATATTTTACATGTGACCTAGGGCTGTCAGTATCTTAGCTAAACTTCCCTGACCCTGAACCAACTCATAGTGTTAATTAATGAGAAATAATGTTTATTATATTTTTGCAGTCCAACGTTTTGAATATTTCACCAAAGTACACTATTGTGTGGGGGGGAAAAAAAAAATTTCTCCTGATCCTAAGCATACTGTACTTGACGTTTGCGTGCTAGTGGCTTTCTTTTACAAAAAGTTGTACTGCTTATTATGTGAAAAGAAGGAAAAGTTTAAATTATACCACTTTTGAAAGATAAACATACTTGTCATAAAGCAGTGCAGCTGAATTTACTATTTTAAATTGCTCACATTCATATTTACACATGACGTAAGATTTATTGCAGTTAGTTCACTGGCTGTTTTGTTGAGACCCCTCCCCTACACAGAACATGGAGAATAAATTATTTTACGTAGCATGATCAGTCATAAGTAGATTGGAAACACCAGCACATTTCATAAAATAAGGTTAACTCAGGTTTTGCTTTGTGTTTTACATTGTACTTCTAATATAAATTGTTAAATTTGCCAGACCTTGACTTTTTCTTCTGTGCTCTCAAGCCAGATATCGGTCCTTATTAACTGTAATAGCTGTATTTTTTTTTCTCTGTACAGACTGAAGAACAGGCTTTGCAAAGAGCTTTACAAATGTCTTTGGCAGAAACTTCAAGACAGCAACAGTCCCCGAGGTATAATTTTCTGGTTTGTTTGTTATTTAGCACCTAATTAATTGTAACCAAATACACAGTTCCTTGCATTCCCAAAAAGTATTACATATTAAAAATTTGGGGTAAAACATACTTTTACTGTTTGAAATATGAGTCCACATGTAACTATAGTGACATTTTTAAACTTGGATTGAGTCTAACTAGTTGATGAAATTAATTGAAATTGAATGCACATGAGTTGATTTTTTTTTTTCTTTTTGCAGCATATGATTAAAGAAAATTTTGAAACATTTTAAATACATTAAAGCATTTTGGAAAGAATAAATCAATTCATGTTAACTAAACTAAGAGTTTATTATGAAGTTGCCTAATTACTAAAAATAAAATCTCAGTTTCTCATTGTAAGCGCTTTTGGGTTACCCTGAACAAAATAACAGTCATGCACAAACTAAAAAATCCTTAACAGTAACCATATATATATCTCCCCAAAATTCCCAAATCTTAAAACAACTTTTACTGCAGCTTATAATATCGGTGACATAATTAAAAATGCACTGTGTAATACAAAGTGAATTATAAGACCTATAATGGATATGCTGCATTCATAGTTCAGAGACATGATTATACTGTATTTACATTTCACCTGATATTGCATATATTGCAAATGTTCTAAATTTGCAGTGGTATTTCATGATTCACAAATGGTCACTTCCCCTTGTTTATATTCATTACCACAATATTTAGCCACACTAAAAAAAAAAAAGGAATATTCACAAAATGTAAAGGAGGAGTTGTCATACTGTGCTGACCTCCCCAAACAGATAAAGCAGTGAGAGGAGCTGCTGTTCTCCATTTTATTCAGGAAATGGGCTGAAAACACAGCTCAGGGCTCTTATTTGTTTTTGAGACCACGATGTACACATCAATCAACAATGGTCTTCCACTGCTTTATGCAAATGCTTTAGAAATGGTGCATGGTTCATTCCAAGCGAATGATAAAAACATGGGTTTACTAATCAATAGAATTTTTTCTTTAAGTTTGGTTGTTATTTTGCATCATGCTTCTGCTTAGCTCTTCTTAATAGAGTAAAAAATAAGCACATAAATCCTTGTAAGATCTATGGATATTTGTCTGTTCCACATCATCTATGAGCTCCCTGAAGTGCAAATTGGCCAAGTTTCATGTGAGCTGTAAAACTCGCTTTTTTTTTTTTTCTGTCTTCTTTACCTGGCTTTTTCAGCTAGGAATACATTTGGGCTTAAAGGAGTTTACTTGTTTAATTTAAAGTGCTGTAAATGGAAATGTAGCTGTATTGATCTTTCGTATTATAGTAGAGTTTTTATTTCCATAGCTAGTTGTACAGTACCCTTTATTAAAGTTTAATATCCTTAAAGCCGTTGGAGAATATTCACTATACATTTGTTATGTCTGTCTTAATTGCTCAGCCCTCAGGAAGAAGAAGACTTGGCTTTGGCTCAAGCATTGGCTGCTAGCGAGGAAGAATATTTACGGCGGCAGCAGCAGCAGCAGAGACAACAGGTATCCAGAAAAGTTACCAGTCAATAGCATGATAAAGGATTTTGAAGTAGGTACTTCCTCTGCATTGAAAAACGTTTTATCTTTTTTTGGTTGTAAGTACTGCTGAATGGCAGAGATTTACAAAAATTGATCTATAATATTGGTACAGAATTGAAAGAAAATATGCAGTTAAGGGTTTGGTTTCTGATGAATAAAATGACTGTATTGTAGTTTTACTACATATTCAGTTAGTACCTTTCTGTAACTTAGTATACACATATAAGGAGATTAGAGACTTCAGGCCAATAAAAGCCATATCAACGCTTTACATTTTCCTTCCTTAGGACCAGGTCCCAAGCTTGCTTACTTATTACATATTTACCATATGCCATTTAACAAAACAAAAATTAAACATTTACTGTTTTTGTTTTAAGAATACATTGAACTCAGAAGAGCAAAATTCACTTTATTGATAGACTGAAATCTATAAATGACTAATCAGGCAAAAAATAGAAGCAGAGAGAAACGCTATGTGTATTATTGATAGTCATTTGTGGCATCCATCTACCTAACTGTAAAGGAAACGACTCGTTGATTTTTTGTGTTGCTTCTAATAAAGCTAATAATAAGGCCTTTCAAACTGGTGGTCGTAGTACTAATTATACAATTAAGTAAAACAGCAGTTTTTTTATTTTTTTTAAATGGGTAGATCAGTTTTTTTTCCCCTATCTTATGCCTTTACCAAAATTATTTAAATTTTATAATATCTAGATTAACACCTGTTACAGAAATACAGTATATAAACAGAGAAATCCCTTGTGGTATCTGTTGGGCCAGGTTAAGTTTCTAACCTAGTGTTACATATACCTTCTTACATACTACAGAGAGACCTGTAGGTGATATTTTTGGAAATTTATTAATAATACCAAATAGCGATCTGACAGGTTCAGCCTTTCTCGTCTCAGCAGTTTAACTTCTGTACAGGCTAAAGTTTCACTGATAAACTTCACATACTTCAAGATTGGCTTTGTACACATTCCCTTTTAAGCTTCTCAAAAAGCAACACAATTCTTGATAGAAATGTTATTTTTAAAGTACTTTCTTTTTTTAACATATTTCATTATTAATCCTATAGATTACTATTCTTAAATGTTTGTTCTTTTTATCAAATTATTTAGATAAATTCACATAATTAGAGGTTTAAACAGTCCATTTTATATTCTTTGCACATGTCAATCATATGCTGATTAATATCACTGTAGTGTTGAGTTTTTATTAGTAAGATCTATATCAAAATAAAAACGCCATATGACCTTATCATTGGGTATACAGCTGGGAACTCTTTATACCTGTAGGTCAAAAACCATATGTAAATAGCCTTTTACATTTTAAATTTGTGTCTTGTATACCAGACCTCATATTTAAAGTAACCTTGCCATGTTCAACCTATTATATTTACTATCTACTGGTGTTAAATCTACTTCAACTAAGCAGTATTTAACAAAATAGTTTGTAATTTGAGGAGACCAAATAAATGCATACCAAATAAAGTATTTAAATTGGTATACTGTATTTTTAGAGCTCCAAATGTACTGATTAGTAGGTGCAGAAATAGAACACATTGTTTCCTGAAATTTTCAGTGGTATAAAGATTATTACAGTACATTTCATTTGTTATATATGATAATGGTCAACATCAAATTGTTTTTTTTTTCTTCCAGAATCAAGATTCAAAACATTCAAATTGCAGTTTGTCATAATGTCTGTTCATTTTGCTACAATGAAACTGCCTTCTTCTAATGAACTACTTTACTCTAATCATGTACATATTCTATATGACCAAATTATACAGTAAGGACTACTTGGATGTTATCTCCTTTAGTTTGCACACTTCTTACAATAAATATGATGAACAAAATTTTTGTATGTTTAAAAAATAAGTATGCACACAAACTTTTTATCATGATTTATGTTATCTAAACTATGTAATAATGGTGGTGAATAAAATATCTATTTATTGAAAATTTTGTGTCCGTTTTTGCAGTATTATCTTAATTCCCATTTTGTTTGTAATTTTCCATTTCAGCAGTTATTTTTTGTGAGTGAGCTTGATGATTATATCCTAGTATATAGTTCTAACAATACTGGGGGTGGGTTCATCTTAATCTATTATGTACATTTGTCCAACCTAGTTTTTACATTTTGCCATTTTAATTAGAGGTGTTTTCCCCTTTCCTCCAGGCAACCCAAAAATGAACTAAGGCAGTTTGGTAATACATTTTTGTTACAATGATGCCAGAGAGTGTCAGCTTGTTGTATATTGGTCATACATACAAATTAAGAAATAAATGTACCCTGTACATGTGACAGTAGTACTACATTTATTTACATCTAAAGCTATTTAATCCAGGTGTGGGCATATGATGCACCACAGCCTTTACCAGCAGTGCTGGGCACAAGCCAGGAACCTGCCTAAAGAAATGGGACAGTTCTACATCTGCCCAGGAAGCGTCTGTTTTAAATCTTTTGTGGCTGATATGTTGCCTAGCTATAACTGTAGATTGAATCTTCTTTTTTTATTTATTTTTTTAAGAAAATGTCAAGTCTTATTTAATACATAAAAAGTGGAAAATACACAACTACCAAATGTAAGAACACTGTGTACCTGTTAGTTAGTTAGTTTGAAATATGTAAACCATACAGTTCAGAGCAACAGGTTACCTGCTTTAGTAATTCCTTCTGTTTTCTGGCCATTGCCACAAACAGTAGAGTCAGACTTGTGTTTCTTGTTCTCGAAGGTGGCTGAAAATGTGTTTGGCAATATTGCTCCCACTTGTGCTTGGGGACACTTCAGCAGCACTCCCATTGTCACTTTTTTCAAACAGCCCAAAATCTTCATGACAGTGTAGGATCCAACTTACCAAAAATACATAACATTTCTGCAGTTGTTTCTTTTCCCCTTTTTTTTCTTCCCCCTCCATGTGGTGCAGTGACAAAACTGAATGCTTGAAGGGCACAACCTTTGCTGCCAGCTAGTGGATAATGCCAAACATTGCATACTAGACCCTGAAATTGTTAGTGTGGCCATTCAAACCTGTCAGTCATCACTTTGGGGTATGGAAGGAAGCAGAGGACTGGAGGGTGCTATTCAAATCAAAGTTGTCCTAATTTTAAGAATGCAATACCTCCTCATTTATGTATTTATTTCACATATCCTTTTTGAGAAAAATAAATGGTAAAGAAGTTGGCGATAAAGACTGCAAAAACCTGTTGGGAAGTGTAACCTGCTCAGGGTGCTGAAGTTTATCTGATTTGTTTTTCACTGATTTATTATAGTTAAATAAATAAATTGTGTTCTGCAATGTCACTAAGTGCATCCTAGGTAAGTCATCTTCAGCCAGCTGCTGAAAATGTCAATATGTGTGAAATGAATAAATAAGCTGTTACTTCAATGATCCGTCTTTCCTGTTTTACTAATAAGTTTGGCAAAACTAGAGTAAAAGTAAGACTGAAGGAGTGGGATGCTCGGAGGCGCTTGTTTGTGTCAGTGCATGTCATACAGTCCATGCACTACATTACGTTTGGTAATCTTAATCTTTAAGATGTATGTATAGATTTCTCTCATTTGTAAACTAGCATTCAAATGTTTGGTATCATCCAGACATGTTTGTTTTTGATAGAAATTGATACTTTTTAATTTATTTTTTTATCAAAGTGCCATTAAATTGATATAAAAATGCACCCAACATATTACTAGTGTTGCAAATGGCCATTACTGCTTGAAATAACTGATTTATAATTTTCTAGCCAACTCGCGTCGTAGCATACGCCGCATAATTATTTATTGATGGGTGAACACTACCTGAAAGACACAGTTGTCCAAATGGGGTGGGTTTGAGGATACGATTTTGAGTGAATGAAAATTCTGGAGAGAGCAACATGCAATTGTCTGTGACTGAAAACTGGTTTTGGCAGACACTGGCATATCTTTTTTGAAAGTTTGGCCCTGTGCCTTATTAATTGTCATTGCAAAGGCCAATCTAACAGGAAATTGCGTGTAAATGTAAAAGGCAAATTTGAATCTGATGGGGTCCGGGATATCCGGGGAATAAGGACAGTTTGTGAGGTAGCAGCTGCAATAGTCTTACACTCCAGTACATTGCGGTGAATGCAGGAGGAGGGTTAGAGTTGGCGGGTGGGGCTCTGTCTTGCGTGCGTTCGTATCCCATGGTCAGGTGACTTGGTGGATTATATATATAGAAAAGCAGCCGGAACCGAAAAGAACAATGAAAAGTCAACGTGGCTCAGAGGTCCATGTGGACTGTAACAGAGACGGAAGCGACTAAGGTGGTGTTTGGTGAGGTGTTGCGTGCTGGCACATGAGCAGGCAGTGTGCATGCCTCGAGAGCGAGGGTGGACACGGAAGGAGGGTTAGAATTGGCGGGTAGGGCTATGTCGTGCGTATCCCATGGTCTCTGTCTTGCGTGCCATGGTCGGCTGCTTAGTGAATTGTTGGCGGGTGGGGCTCTGTCGTGCGTATCCCATGGTCTCTGTCTTGCCTGCCATGGTCGGCTGCCTTAGTGAATTATATATATAGACTAGCCATGTGCGCCCAACTACGTTGCGCGTGTTAAAGTTGTCTGTGAAGGGCTCCCTGTTTAAACGCGGCTGCCAGTCGTGAACTGGGCCCTTCGTCGCACAGCATTATGATTTTTTATAAGGGAAACAAAATTACAAAAGAAAACCCATGGACATTGATTCGATAGGAACAGCCTACTCGGAATCACTGTCTGAATAGTAATTATGTGGTGGTGTAGGAGCATTTCTGCTTCTCTCTGTTCACAGTCCGTCTCGTTTTCACGATGCTGTCGTTTCCTCTCACGATCTGTTCTCAACCTTTCTCCAATCTCGCAGGTTGCTTTGTGGCAATCCAAAGAGTAAGGCAATATACACGGAGCAATGGTTATAAAAGGGGGACACATAGGTATCCAGGCTCTTTAAAGCATAAATAGGGATCACTTCACTGACATGTGAGCAAGCCATGGTACGACTGTGAGACGCGCAGCACTCGCCGGCTACAACGTAACAATAATAATTTCCAGAACGTGCTGTTATGTTGTCATTCATTTTACCCACTGTCTTTCTTTCATTCATTTGTTACGTAGGCACGTACCTTTTATCTTCAGCAATCTCATTCTCTAACCAGGCCTCAGGAGCTAACCAGCGTAACACTGTCCACCACCCCTTTCGTTATTCCGGCACATTGTTGACAGCCGTGAGTAACAACAACGTACTAAACTGGAATGTGGTCTACGCATGCGTGGAATTCGCAGACAAACAAAGATCAAGATCCAAATGAAGATTATATATAAAGATTAGTTAATTTAAAGCACAACAATTTGTTTAGTTTGAATGTCTGTGTTTTGAGGTGTGAGTGGAGTACTACAGTCTTCAGTAGTATAAGCCTGGAGGAGATTCTTAATGCAATGCCTATGTTTTAGCTGTCTCTCTACTGCCATCTAGTGCTTCTTCTAATTCATTCGTGGACAAACAAAAATCAAGATCCAAATGAAGATTATATATAGAGATTATTCACATATGGCTGCAAAGCACCATTTTCAGCAGCGTTTATTTACATGTCCTGTAAAAACTCTTATCCTTAATTTATCATGTTTAAATGCTTATTGGATATTAGGGAAACATTGGTAAGTAAGTTAGCACTGGTGAAACCTGTTATTCTGTTCAGTAAAGTAACTTAATTGTCTTATGTTGGTTTGCAAGGTACTAGCATTACTAAATTCAGTTGTGGGTTCAAAAGTGGCCAACATGAAACTGCTTTCTTAAGAAATATGTCAGTCCTTTGTTTTTTTGTTTTTTTTGCAAATGAAGGTTATTCTGTGTGACAGAATGCCAAGAAACTGAAGATTTTGTACAGACGTATAGTTTTGTTTTGAGAGAAGAGGACAAACTGGATCTAACGAGTATAGAAAAAGAAACAGAATGCCCGGATGCACAACTTCACAAGAAGATGAGAATATCAGAGTGTGTAGTTTGAGAAACAAATGCTGTACAGGGCCTCAGTTGGCTTCCTCCTGAAATACAAATCAAATACAAGTGTCATCTGAAAGAGAACAATTCCAGGAAGCTGGCTTTATACCTTAAATTTAAAAAGCCATATCTGAATCTGGCAAATAAAAATAAATATTAACAATTGGCAAAAGAATACAAACAGACAGAAGATGATGGGAAAAATGTGTTATAGTTAGATGGTTGTGGATCCCTATGTGTCTGGCAAGGGATTAAAAAAAAGCGCCAAATTATTTAAAGTCCATTATTCCACTGCAAAGAAAAATAATCTACAAGTGGCATTGATTTCAAACAACTGCTAATTTGTCCGGGACTGCATACTCCTCCCAAGAGCTAATATTTTGATACCAGAAGAAGTCTCCAAGAGTCCCAGAATTTCACTAGTTGATCTGCAGGTAACTTTTGAAAATCTTTTGATGTCAAAGTGCATACATCTACAATTGGAAAGAGGTTGCAGAAATTAGACCTGCATGCAAGGTTTGTAAGGAAAAAGCCTTTGTTGGCCAAAAAAAAAAAAAAATCATTAAAGCAAGGCTACAGTGTGTCAGATGTGACCAAATTTAAAAAGGAAACAATGAATAAACATTACTTCTTTTTTCAATACATTCATTTGTGTTGGCCTAAAAATTATTACCTGCAGCTTACCAGTTGTTGAATATGTCTGGACCAGTTAAATTTCTTGGTTTGAATATCTGGGCCAACTGAATTGGTAATTGAAAAGCTCTACTCTAGGTCTACTGGAATGATGGACTTTGGACAGATGATTCAAGTTGCTTGGCCACAGTAACAAGTACAAAACCTGGACAACATTTCAGGAGAAGAACCTCGTCTCAACTTTGAGGCATGATGGTGGAAATGAAATTGGTTTAGGGTTATTTTGCTGCCTCAGGGCCTGAGCAGCTTGCAGTCAGAGTCAATTATGAATTCTGCATCATATCAAAGTGTGCTTGAGAAGAATGTGAGGTCATCTGTCCAAAGGTTTAACTAGAATTGGACTTTTCACCACAATAATGATCAAAAGCGCACTAGAAAACCCATCAAGGGATGGCTCATGAAAAAGAAATTAAGGATTATGCATTGGCCTAAATGAAAGACATGAATTGAGTGTAACTGAAATGTTGCACTTTGGGGGGGCGTGTTGAAATGGATGCTACATGCAAGGAAACCTACAAACATCTTGGAATTGAAGGAGTTCCCAGAAACTGCTGGGAAGTTATGAAAAACACCTACAAGAAGTCATTTCTGCCAGAGGGGCCAATACCAGCCACTGAGGCTAAGGATGTACTTAACGTTTTCCCTAGTACTGATGTATTATTTGTTGAATACATGACTGAAAAGGCTATTTTTTTCAAGAATATCACCTTTATCTGTAGTCACTGTTTGCATGTTGACGTAATGTTTTGCTGTTCAAATATGTTGAAAAATTTAACCATTTCCATGGGGTGAACTTACTTTTTCAAGTGACTGTACATTTCGTGTATAATCAGCACCTCACCTATTCATGTTTCATACACTAGAGGTCAACATTGCCACATTTTTGTTTTGACTAGCCATCTGTCTGTTTTTGTTTTTTTTTTTTTAATTGTGCCATATCTGTCGTTGAGTAGAATCTTGCGATTAGAATGGCACCTTGTCCAAATCTTTGTGAGAGTACTGCCATTATAGATTCCAGCCTCCTTACTGCCTTGAACTGGATTAAGTATGTCTGACAGTGTCATATTATTGTTGGACTTGTGGGCACTGAAGTCCATTGCTGTTACAATATGCCAAAGTTAAAAAAAAATGTAGCTGCTATAATTTTTTCTTGTACTTCTTATTTATTTGAAGGTTTTGAACCTGTTGGATTCTGAATTTCTTGTTTTTTTGCCTTCGGATTTTCTCTCTAAAGTACCGTAATGTTACATTTACCATCGAATTTTTGTTTGTTCATTAGTATTTCCATGGCATGACATTTCATTGCTAAGGACAAGGCTTCCAGAAATCACACTTTGTGACATAATGGACGTGATGCTTTAAAAGGAGAGGATCTGTTCAAAACTTTTTTTAAACCTGGCAGGATCTGATCAGTAACATTTTAGAATAAGCCCTTACATTGGGGAGAAGGACTCCTTTCCCTCTTTACTACATTCTTCTCTTTCTAATTGGTGGGGGTCGAATTGAATTTAGTTTTGTTAAGTTTGATGTGATTGTATGGAATGTTGCATGTTTTAAATAAATTCAATAAAGTTAAAAAAAATAAATAAAAACTGATACCATCCACTAAACAGCATCTGATATTTAGGGATTTTCATAAAAAGTTTTTTAGTGTTTGTTTCTGACAGGTTTCTCCGTTTTTGAACCTTCGCTAGGCTCTTTTAACTTTCAATTGTTTATTGTGCTGAATTCCACCACACTGTTTTTAGTTTAAGCATTTTCATTATGTTCATTTTCTGGTCAGTATTTTTCAGTCTTTGTAGCCTGACTTGTACATCTGGCAAAGCAGCATCCGCAGTAAAGGATCCAAGGCAAGATCCACCTGTGAATGAGATGCTGAGACATCGCAAGGTACATCCTTACACACCCATAATTATTCATTCATCCAACTTTTCATTTTCAGCCCTGCTTAATCCAGTTCAGAATTATCGTGGTTAGGTCCTGTTTCAACTGTATCAAAAGTAATGCAAGAAGCAACCCCAGATGAGACATAGACACACACAAACACATATTTTCACTTATAGAGTTTTCTATTTACTTACTTTTCATGGATGTGGGAACAATACTACTGTGAACACAGGAAGAATGAACAAATCCCATAAGGACAGTCTGGATCAAGAGGAGCCAGTGGAGGTGGTTTGGGCCTGCCATAAGGACTCACTCAAGACAACTCCCCCTAGACCTGTTCCTGAGGTCCACTGAGTGGACACCCTATGGCAAGCCCAGGATATTCTGGAGGGATTATGTCTCTCGGGGGGCCTGGGAATTCTTCAAGAAGAGCTGGAATGTGTAGCTGGGTACAGGAAACTTTGTGCTAACCTGCTTGCCCTGCTGTCACTGCAACCCTCACCAGGAAAGGGAGTTTCAAAAACAAGATGAGAACTCCAGAAGTCAAATGCAACACGAAACCTTCAGGATAACCTATGGCTTCTCCTTTTGTATTGCTGGAGGAGTCCCTTACTTGCACTATCCGGTGGCCTCGCCTCCCTTGGCTACATATACATGGGGCAAGTTAGATAAGCGAAAACTAAAGAGATATAGTGCATGATACTTGATATATGATGCAAAATTAAAATATAGCTATTAAACAGCAATATATTAAATAAATGAATGACATACAGAACAAAACTTAAAAATGGAATAGCATAAAATGAAAAATATTTAAAAAACAAAAAGATTAAATAAGCACTTGAGTTAGAGATGTAACCCAGGCTGCAACCATAATCATCATTTAGTGCAACACCCAAATTGTGATGAAATGACATCACTAAAATAGCAATAAAAATTAGAAACCCATTATGAAAATGTATTAACTCATTGCTGACACGGGCCTTTTGACTTGTCATTTCTTTAGGAATATAGAGGTTGAGTTGTAGGGTTAAAGATAATTCAGGCATCACTTAAAGAAGTCCCATCAATGGCCTTTCTTACTGAGTCCATTTATCCTCCTCAGAGATTTATCAGTTTGCTCTTATAGCTCTACATATACAGTATACCAGGACTGAACAATTTCAGCACTTGAGCTCTGCAATGCTATACGCAATTTTTGGATCCTGATTAAAGTTAATTGCAGGATGACATTGTGCTTCTTTCACTCTAGAGAGAGTTTTCCATCTCCATATAATTCATTGATATTAATTTTCTGATTTCACTTAGTCAAATGAAAATATGGTTTTGTGATATGTTGAACTTAGCTGCAGTTTATTTCCAAAAGTTTATAAGCTGTGAAATCAATCTGCATAAATGTTCAATTATTATACCTAAGAAGATTTTTTCACCTTTGTCCAGGGAGAAAATGAGCCTCCTAAAGCACTCGGAAATAATGTTAGTGAGCTCAGTTGGCTAAGAAATAAATAAGACTACAGAGTCATAATCCTCCAGATAAGTATCTTTTACATTTCCCCATCTGTAGCTCTTCTCATCCAGCAATAATCTCACAAATTTCCCAATTTCATACTTGTCATTTCTTTGAATAGAATGAAGTCTTTTCTCTGAGGATTCAGGTCTGAAATTTGCAGGTTGTATCTATTCCGAGGTTTTATCCCATAGAAGTGTTATATTTTTTGACATCTCAAAAGTTATATTTTGGACACCTTTTTATGATGTTTGGTGTATTCATATTAAAATTTAGTATGACTTTCTAAAAAAGTGACAATGACACCCTTCATAAAATGGCCTATCTGTTGTGTTGGCACTATATCATCATTCAGGTTTAATTCTTTAATCAATCAATCAATCCATCCATCCATTTCTCCATTAAAGAGTTGTAGATAGGCCATCTGGAGTGGCCAGTCCATTTCAGAGTGTTTTCAGCCATCACCATCTCTTCTAACATTTGCCTCTTTGCTTGGTCATCCCAGTCCAATATGCTGCCTTAGTAACAGAGATGAAGAGGGTATTAAATGGCCCACTGTCCAAACAGGCATGCTTTAAAAGATTGCCCTTCACTTAGGCCGGAGATCTGTGCGGTACTGATGTTTCAGTCCTGCTCCCAACTCATCCTGTCAAAGTTTCATCCCGCTCCTTCGGAATGTTCTATTCTGCGTGTGTCTGCTTTCCTCTCTAAAATACACTTAAATTAAGAACATGTCCTAAGGGGATTCTTACAACAAAAGAATCTATAAGGGGAAAAAAATCAAACAGATGTTAGTAAATCTGTTTGTGACTTTTTTTTTCTTTCTTACAATGCAGTCAGGGTTGATCTATTCCTATCATTTTTTAAACATAATAGAGGGATGAACAGATTTACAGTGACCAGGCCAGCAGTCTGGCTAGAGTTCATATAAAATGCCTAAAATTGTCCAGTATATGTGACTTAAAGCTCATGTGCACTCTGAAAAGCACAAAACTGATTTTTTTGGTGGGAGTAGTTTCAGTACGTTTGCAAAGTGTTCCTTTGAAATTGATCATTTTTAGAACCAATGAAAACATCTTATAAGTTATGATGTGTGTAGCTGTCTTCATTTCCACTTCAAATGTTAAGGTATCTGCTATGTTAAAAAACATTAATATTAAATTTATTTGTTTCCAATTTTTTTTTTATCATGAAAGAGAAATACTAACTCTGTACGTCCTTAAAAAGTTTACTAAGTAGTTCAACATAAACGAACTGCTTGATTAGAAATATAGTCATGTGCCGATTTATGGCTGACAACTTTGAGGGCCATAGAAAAGCAATGGGGTAATAATGTTCTGGAAATTGCCAAAACCAGCCACAGTACATATTTATTTCACTATTATTATTATTATTATTATTATTATTTCAAAAGGTCTTGTATGTTTTCTGATTCTTGGAGAGTCCTTTAAGGTTTGTTTGTGCTGCTCCACATGAATAATCCTTAATCATTCGGCCTGCACCACCTTCCTTCCAAAAGTGTTTCTCAAACTTTATGGTCCTGCACCCCAGTTCTTCATTTTTAAGTTCATTGATGATCCACCAGCAGCAATTACAAACAACCCCCTCGGTTAACCAAGAGCAATTGGGTGTACCCTTTAGTGAAACACGTTCAATCAGAAATGGGGAAACATATTATGTAGTGCTGCCAATTCACTAACTGGCAGCTTTGTTTGTAACGGCTGACTCACTCTGCCTAACCAGCAGCTACACCACCAAGACCCATGGCCTGGCAAACTGAGGACGTTAGATCTGACAAGCCGTACTTCTTCCAAATAAACTTCCTCAATCGATGATCAAAGATAAGCCAAAAGACAAACAATATATAAGATAATAAAGAGGTTCTCGAGTTACAACGTCTCGACATACAATGTTTCGAGTTTACAACGCTCACTCCCATAAAAACTTTAAAAAATTGAGACGTGAGAAGGAATAAAGGTAAGGATTTTTTTTACAGTGTGCAGTAGGCATACAGTATATTTATGTCCTTTTCCTTTTTCTGTGGCTTAGTTGTGTTTTAATGTTCTAGATTATAATTTTGCAAATGTGCTAGGATAGGTAAGTCACTTAGGCTAAAGGTGAGTTTCGACTTACACCAAAATTCGGTTTACATCACTGTTGTAGTAACGGAACTGTGTCGTAACCCGAGGGCCCCCTGTATTAATAAAGTAAGAAATGAAACAAACTCCAAACAATAAATATTTATCACACCCCAACCAGGCCCAACATAACACTCAACTCTAAAAGTGACTAGCAGAATGCAATAATAAAAAGGTGCAGCAAAAAGTTAATATACAACACGCACCCTCCCTTGGCCTCACACTAAACATGAAATCAATGAGACACACAGAAAACACAAAACACGCATACAAATCCAGAAGATTAAAATGAATAACATCTGTGAACCTTGTTCAGCTGGAAAAAGTGTCCTACGGCAATTATATACGGATGAAAATGATGGCTTGCTCCTCTCCCCAAACAACAAGAAACAGTCTCGACCTGCTTATCCTTGGTATGTCGGCATACTCCAGAACCCCGGCGGTTTGCGTTGCAACGGTAAAGTTGTTGAAGGCGTTGAAAGTGGCAAGTACAAAAAAGTGTAATGATCTGGATCGCTGCTTTCTCCTGGCTCTGCAAAGAATTGGTGGTATAGTAGAACATGATTTCTTATTTTTTCTTCTTCTTCTTTTTGACCTCCTGTTTAAATAGTGAATGTCCCAGAAGCAGATTTTGGGATTGACAGGACAAATTATCATGAGGGACCACGGTTCCACGGTATAATCCTTCCCCCTTTGTTTCCCAGGACAGCATATTTACATAGACACAAACACCATGTAAACAGGACAACAAAAGACGTGACTCAGTACAAAATATGCTTATGACAACGTTAATCATGTAGCACCACTACAAGTTGATCCACTTGCAAACCAAGCAGGTAACCTATGACCCACCAAAAGCCACCCAGGTCATGACCCAGTGGTTGAGAAATTCTGACTTAGGCAACCCACTTGTGATCCAAAAATGGCAACCCACAAACCACTGGTAGCACGATCCAATAGTTGAAAAACAATACCTTACACAGACCTGACGGGCAACTGCAGAGATGCAAAGATCCGTTTGTGCTACTCCACACTGGCAGGTAAAGATGCATACCCATGACACACACCAGACCCATAGAACCAAAATTGCAATGACCTATAAACACTTTGTGACCAACATACAACCAATTTAACATATGGACAAATAGAGCCATAAGTAGGTGAGTGGATGTATTAATCAAGATCGTAAGGGACAGCTGGCAGCTTAACTTTGCAGGGACGCCCAAAGAAGGGAAGGATGGGGAAAGGCAGATATTTTTGGACACCGCCTCCCTCAAGATGCTAGATAGAAGCTCTCCTGGAGTGTAGCTGTGCCCCGGACTCCCGCAGGACATCCTGGGGACTCATTCTTTCCTTATAGCCCAGAAGTACGAGGTAGTCACGAGGTCAGAAGATCCAAAGTATTTCCAGGCTGAAAAAAATGTCAGTGCTATATAAAGAACTGATGGGAACCCAGCAGGTGAGCCGGAGTCAGGAGGTGGAGGACAGAGCTTGCTGGGAGGTGTGGAGGAGAGAATAGTGATTTATTATTGTGTTTATTGATTGTGTATTGGTGGCTGTGGGGTTTTAGGAGCACTGTGGAAGAAGAAATATTTAATAAACAAATTCTTGGTGCTTTTACTTAGTGTCCTGAGCGTCTGTCTGTTGAGATTAAAGGGGCAACAGCGACCCCTAGCGTTCGCAGGTTTTATATGAAGATATGTCAAGTTTTGATTATATCCCTCCCTCTTGGCTTCCTCTTTGAAAAAGAGAATCTGGACACCCTAAAAGTTAGATGTATATGCCACTAAGACAAGTGTGTAAAATAAGTATCAGGCCCAAGTGTTGCTGAACACACTGCTGACTATGTCCACATGTAGGTGAGTCAATAGAGATATGAAGAAAAGGAAACAAAAACTGCAGTCTAGCCAGTAACCTTATCATGCATATACACCACAATTCCTATAATAATTCATTTGAAAACTAAGTAAAAAAAATAATCAGAAGACACTACCACATCATGGACACATGCTGTCTTATCTTCTTTTCAGACTGTATGCACTTTTACAATTGATTATAACATTGATGATAAATTATAATCTACCGTAATAAAAAGAAAAGTGTCTGTGTGTCTGTCTTTGTGTCTGTCCGGCTGCTATGTTTCTGGCATTCCAAAAGATGGCACATCACAAACCTTAACATTGCTTTTATGAAGCCCATACAAAATGGCAAATAACAGACACATATGCATTGCATTGTGCACTGCAAACATTAATACTGAGGTCTACATTGATTATTTAGATTTCAACCCATCTTACATGGGTAGCACAGCTAGTATTAAAGTAACTATACAGTGGATTCAGAAGGTATTCAGTCCCCTTCACTTTCTGAACATTTTATTGTTTTGTAGATGAAGTTTTAAATGGGTAAATTTGCCATTTTTGCCCTTTAGGTTACACTCAAAAACCCATAATGACAATGAGACAACATGTTTTAAGAAAGGTTTACAAAAACTGAAACTGAGCTGAGCTTTGGAATGATTTCTAAAACAAAAAAGCATTAACAATAGTAAGAGTTCAGAATTTAAATTTGGAACTTTTTCTTTTGACTTTTCACTTTGTTGTGTGTTTTGACATTCAGTTTTGGTTTCCATCTTACAATCTCCCAGCCTCTTAATAGACGATTAATTATGCCAACTCAATTTCCTGGCCACATTTTTACAAAAAAGTAAGTACATGATCACCTTTTCTTGCAAAGTGCCCTAAAGAAGATGCCACAGGTCATGTAAATGTTTTGATTATGCATGTTTATCAATTTTTTTGCACACTTGTTTAAGCTATTTTTCTTAATCATTATTTCCCATTATGGATTATTTGAGATGTTGCGTTTAATTTCGTAATGGAATTTGCTTATATTACAAATTAGTTTGTGTTATTTTTGCTGTCATTTTGTTTTTCCCATTTTGTGTCACCATGTTAACGTTTGTGGTTACATTACTGGCATCATCAGCACATTGCTGTAAGAATCAGTGTGTCAAATGCGTCACTATCTGAGTCTGAAAATATTCAGAGAAAGATAACCTTCATGCATGTATTAGTTTTACTCTTTACATTTTCTATTTTTTAAATTTTGCTTTTGAATTTCTCTTTACTACTCATTTATCAAGAATTTACTCAGAGGTTCATCTATGCTCTGACCTCCTGCTCTCAACTGCACAAATAAAGTCTTATCACCTGTGTCCGCTCACTACTGTTACATTTCAATCCCAAATTGTTGTTGCCTCCATAGGCTCCCGCCACTCTGGGGATCAACCTCTGTGTCGCCTTTATCACAGGCTGGCCTTTTGTTTCTGGACTGAATCTTAGGACTGAAATTCCACACAATTATTAAGCCAGCAATCAAATTTTGGTTCCTGAAGTTATGAACAAGATGTATGACCCACTTGCCATTATCATGCCTTTCAAGTCTATTCCACTTATCTACCCATTTTCTAAACCTGTGTTTCCTTTTACAGGATTGTGGGGTACTGGAGTCATCCTAATATTATTGTGTACAATCTGGAGCTAACTCTGCATGAGATGCTCGTCAGCTGCACCTTCTTACTGTACTTCATTTCCATAACAATGTCAGTTGTGTAGAAAATGATTTGGCGACGTTCTCACAAATAAAACCTCAACACAAACAAACCCCAACAGGTCTCATTTGCAGAAAAACACTTGGAAATAAGTATGAAATTATTGTAGATGATTCCTGAGGTCAAGATCTTACATTCATGCACACTCCCTCTAATTTACAGTTATCAATCAACCAATCATTTTTTTTATGATCATGATTTACTCAACATTTTTTTCTTTTCTATCTTCTGTAAACATCTCTCCTCTGTAAATAACCATGTTTGCTTCCTGTCTCTCTGGGTGTCTGAGATTCAGTCAGGAACTGAACATGTTACCAATACTCTGGCCAACCTATCATTCAAATTCCATCATATCTGTACAGATTTTCTGGTTTACCCAATGTAAGAGAGAGATGGCAGCCCAGGATACCCAAGAAATGGAAGTATGAGCTTCTTTAGGACAATGCTTCCCATAGAACACTAGATAGCAGCTCCTCTGGATTGCGGTGGTGTCCAAGATTCCCACAGGGCACCATGGGGCTTGGAGTTCTATATCTCAGCCCTGTTGGATACCATAGGTGCTGCCCAGGGGTGCTGTGGAACTTGAGGAGCCATATGGCATGAGGTTTCCGCCCAACCCGGAAGTTGGCCAATATAAGAGGACTGTGGTAAGATGCCTCACTGGCATTACCAGTTATTAAATAAATTTAGTTTAGTGTCCTCAGCAGTGTTAAAAGAGAGGCATTTGTTGCGGAAAAAGAAAAGACAAATAGGTATTAAGGAATAAAAGCTTGCCTTTTTGCCCATTTACAAAGTGCAAGGTGTCTTAGTACCAGCTTGCCACGGTTTATTAAAGGGATCCCATATCGGCAGTTGTCTGGGCAGTAGCTCTGGGAAGGGAAGAAAAAAAAGTGCCCTCTAGTGTCCACACCAAGTAGAATCATGCCTATTATTAATCTTTTGAATTCTGCATTTCCAGCAAGAGCAAAGACTTTATTTGTAATATTTTGTCGTATCAGATAGACAATGATAAATCAATTTTTTCTCCTCAGTCTTCTAATTGCATGTAGTCCACTTATGTTGAGATGTCCATCATTTTTGTCAGAAATGATAAGAAATGAGTGGCAACATATCGAGAAAAAGTATAAAAATCAAAGAGGGTGAAGAAAACCTGACTATAGACCTGTACATCCATCAAAATTTATGAACTGTCAGAGGATAGAGGTATATCTGACCTCAAAGACAAATTATTCATTTGGATGCATTATTTAGATGATTCAGGGTTTTCTTATTTCATCTGATTTGTCATAAATCTCTTTCCTTCTATTGATTTTTTTTCCCACATGATGTGTATAAACCAAGACTTGGGCTTCTGGCAGCCATAATACAACTGAGTTAATTTACTACAGTGGAAGAGTATTAAATGATGTGAGATTATGTAGCCTTTCTGGCAGTGTATTGGTCAAATATACACATTTCCACTGGTCAACATGGATTTTCTCCCACATCCCAAAAATGGGCAGGATGGACTGTCTGGTAAGTCTAGACTGGTCCTTTTGGGACTCAATTGGCCCCTAGAATGAGTTGGCACCTTGTCCAGGACTTGTGTTCAAAGCTACTGCAACAGGTTCCAGCACTCAAAAGACCTAAATTATAACTCTTTGAGGGCTGAATATCATTTCCAAAAAGCGCAGTTTTTTGAAAAGCACACAAAGCAATGGTTGATGTTGATGTGTGCTATGGCCACCAGTTTGTCAGGAATGCGCAGCAGGCTGGCTGCCAGGCTGTTTTTGTGTGACAGGGGGCAGCAGAGGTGGTCACAGTCACAGTGCATCGCAATCTGGTTTGTACCTCTTGTCACTGTAAGTGGCCGTCCTTCCAGGCAAACGTTGCCATAGATGTGTCAGCTACACAACCCTGTTCAGCACCACGATCAGCTGGGGACCAGTCAGCAGATGTTGCTACCTCACATTCATTTTCAGTCACTTGGAGTCCAACAGGGTGGCATGATGGCGCAGTGGTAGCGCTGCTGCCTCGCAGTTAGAAGACCTGGGTTCACTTTCCGGGTCCTCCCTGTGTGGAGTTTGCATGTTCTCCCCGTGTCTGCGTGGGTTTCCTCCGGGCGCTCCGGTTACCTCCCACACTCCAAAGACATGCAGGTTAGGTGGATTGGTGATTCTAAATTGGCCCTGGTGTGTGCTTGGTGTGTTTGTGTGTGTCCTGCGGTGGGTTGGCACCCTGCCCAGGATTGGTTCCCTGCGTTGGCTGGGATTGGCTCCAGCAGACCCCCATGACCCTGTGTTCGGATTCAGCGGGTTGGAAAATGGATGGATGGAGTCCAACAAGTCAGAGTCCAATTCAGTGAGAATAGGCAAAATATTATCCATGGACTATTTTGCTTGATGCATCCGCTTTGATTTCTTGCCAGATGTCATTGTTTGCTCCTCGCTACTCATGGAAGCACAGAGAATTTCATTCAAACCAATGAAGCTAACTTTCCTTCTAGCAAAGAGAGTCCAACTATAACATAATGGCAGGTTTTGTCACCGTTTATAGCCATTAACCTCTCCTCTTGACAAAAGTAGACATTCGCCCTGTAAGAGTTAATAAGCAACGGTGATTTTCATTATGCTACATCAGCCACCTCCATACAATTGCACAATACAAGTGGCTCTGGTGTTAAGGGACTTCTTTATCTCAGGTGTCCTAGCTAGTGTCCAAGATTTTCACACACTACAGAAATACATTGAGGCTGCAACAGAAACATTCATGTTGATAAAGTTGCCCCTTTGCCCAATTGTCACAAACTTCAGAACCTGGCATTGTGACAATGCTGTTTTACTGACCATGAACCAATGCTCTGTAGTTCACTTTTTGCTGGTCCAGATGTTTCTCACAGAGAGCAGGGCTCTTTGCTGAAAGTTCTGGAATCATGCTGTGTTTCTGTTTTACTCTGCTTCATCTTTCTGAGAATTTGATGTTTTCTCCTAGTATGGCAGACATTTATTCCTGCAGACATTACATTTCTGAGATGTGCATGCCTGTCACTCTAAAGCGCAATCAGACTGTCAATGCTTTTCCAACTTTAGTCACACATTGCTAATGCATCCTGAATGTCTTAGATGAATGACTATTTTCAAGACTGAACTGACTGAAGTGTCAAAAGTAAAGACCATCAAGAAAGTGTCCTGACTTATCTCAGTCAGATTCCAATTCATTCTCACACTCAGTGGGCAGAATTGAGCCTGTTATCTGATTTTTCCAATCAAATATGAAAATAATTTTTAAAAAATGGAGAAATCCAAAAATGTACCTATCTTGTTACCTGGTAGTCTCACCACAGTCAGAGAATATAATGTATACTTCCAGAGACAACCATGAGGGAATTTTGCTTAAAAGTGGGTGGGAACAATTGGACAGCCCACTGAGTATCACATTTCTAAACCAATCGATCGTCTCAAGAGGGTGGCACTCAAAGTAGGGACAGTAGTTTTGAGCTGTAAAGATCACAGGTACTCTCATTAACCTGGTCCGACAGACAGCAAGCTTTGATTACGATGAACAGTCGAAATGTCTCCTAAAAAAGCCCCATTATGCACATGTATGTGTCTCATATGTGCAGAGAGCACATTGCACATGTTAAAAATAAACATAACCTGTTGCATTCAAAAAAGCCTTTCTGCAACATGAGATTATACTGTGCAATGGCATTCAAAGACATCAATGGATGAGTTGTAAATATGAACAATATGTTGTCACAGGTGCCGTGTCTGCTCTCTGTTATTCACTGCTATGATGAAAAAATCAGTGTGAGTTTGAAAGAACTGGCAGCTATGCTTGTTAAAATATGAACGGCAAAATATGCATTTGAAATAAACAGTGTGACACTCCCCATCTAAAGGACTGCTGTTAAGAGAGCTGATAACAAAGAGCCACAACAGATGTAGTTTCAGTTCTCCACGAACCTGAATCAATAAATCTGCCTAAAGACACCAGTAAAGCACAGAAAAGGTTGGATTACTGTCAAATTGGAAATGCAAGAATGCCATGCCAGAATAGAATTATAACCCGTAGTATATCTAGAGACCACAAAGCTTATCTAAACTCTTTTTGCTATTGTTAAGTTATATAGTGATGCAATAGTCAAAATGACAGAAAGATACCACTGCACCCAGAAGGATCTGTCAAACACGTGGTCTATGTGTGTATGTCTGTCTCTTTCATTGCCGGGCTTCTTACAACATACAAATTAATAACTAAGCTTCATTGTAAGCTTTGTACTACTGAGCTTCTGAGTGGATAACAGCAGTTCCTTTGAGCGTTAAGTCTTTTATTCAGTTTCTTTTGCTCTCTTCTTATGTACTTATGTAATATGGCTCTAGAGTAATACAGTGAAAATGTATCTGTTGAAACAAATTGCCCTAAAAAGAATACACACCGTTACCCATAAACAATCAATGTAAAGTATAAGGGAAAAGGAATGGTTCAACTGAGTTGAATTTAGATGGCAAATTTTGCTAGGAAAGTGTGGATTTCTAGGTTGTCAAGCTTGGGTCACAGGTTGCACAGGTTCATTCAGGGTTTTCAAGAAACAGAAACTTTATTTGAATACAGCATAATAAAGCATAAAGAATAAAGCAGAAGATGTCTGGGGGAAGAGAGACAAGGCAGTGAGACCTCTCAGGGTCGTCTGAAGGACCCATCTTCACCAGCAGGTCCTTCGGCAGGACAGCAGGTACAGGTGGCAGATCCTCTGGGTTCAGAAGAAGTGGAACATGATGAGCCCCCAGAAACACATTGTCTTGAGGATCCATCTGTGCAACCACTTCTGGTACCACTTGTCACGCTTGGGTCACAAAGTTGCACAGGTTCATTCAGAATTCTCAAGAAACAGAAACTTTATTTGAACACAGCATAATAAAGCATGAAGAATAAAGCAGAGGATGTGTGGGGGAAGAGAGACAAGGCAGTGAGACACTAGGACAGCCGCGGTGCGGACTTTTAAATATTTGAAACCGTGACATGCAGAAAACGCGGCATGGCAGGAAGAAGCAGGCTAGCAGCTGATCCGCAAAGAGGAGATGAAAAGCTGTGTTTGTTTCCCATTGTTTCACTGTTTAGGTCCTCTTAGGGCCACGTTCACCGTGTTCACAAGGTGTACATTATATTTTATTAATGGTGTAATTTTTAACACATCTTCAATTAAGACCTATTCACCCAAAGTTGGTTACAGGTCTATCAATGCAGCGCCAAGGAGTACTTTGTTCTTAACTCCCACGCTTCTTCAAGGAATACTTCCATTTTTCTATTACTAAAGTTATTCTTTTTGAGTTAAAATTTCACTCAAAGTAAAGATCAATTTCAAGTCAAACTTTATTATCCCTGAATGGGAAATTCAAATAGTCATGCATGTTACTTTTGAATAAATATCAAGATAAAGTGTGTCTATAATTTAATTGAATTTTTGCTGTCAGGTAGATCTTGGTGAGTTGCACTGTATCTCATTTATCCTCCAGTAAATTTATCATCTAGACTAATTTTAATAGTCAGCTCTCTGTATAGTTAGTGATTTGCATTTCTCTGAAAAAATATATGACTTGATCATGCTTTCCAAAGATTTAGCAAAAGGAGTGGGTAACTGGTATGTTTTGAGGAATCAGTGAAATGCACAAATATATTAATCTGTAAGAAAAAATAAACTGGTGAAAAGATGTGTATGTGACATTCTTGTTTTTGTTATTGCAATTTGGGTTTATTGTTATGTGTACCCAGGAGAATGAAATTCAAAATGCATTGCTGCTTACCTTTACCAAATTCCTAATGTTAGAGATGATCCACAGTTTCAGATTAGGAAATATGCAGTTTGTTTTCAAAAGCACACAGTTCTCCACATATTTTTGATGAATCTCGTTATGACATTATTTTTATTGGGAAAGGCAAAGGAAAGGTCCATGAAAGGCACTTTAACCTCCAAAGATTCTTTTTTTTTACTGGGTTATGAGATTAATCTCAGAAATGCCTAAATAATATTCCTAAATTTAGTAACCTTGTTTTGCATGTACATCTCACAATATTTACATCTGGAATCCTTAACAATGGCACACTGCATGCTGCCAGAAGCATTCTTGCTCCTAGTTTTCCATCCCTGAAGGGACTGAACCTCAATGAGAATCTCCCCATTATATTACTGACCTCTTATAAGCTGGATTAAGATCCTACAGAACCTGGATACATATCTTATGCCTCATCCTAAAGAACCTCTGTGATTGTTAGTGTCACAGTAAACCAGTTTTAGTGTGATAATGCTAATTTTTTAGATCTAGACTTATATTTATTGCAGGGAGACCAGGCAAGCACCAAATGCTAAATAATATGGATGAAAACATGCATCCTGAATAATTCAAATCAAAGTCATTCAGCAAATATCATAGCAGGCTGATTAACTTTTAGCTGTTGGAGCCTTTGTTTAATTGGGACAGTTGTGATGCTTGTGAACACTGGGACGCTATTGCAGGTGGTTACCCTGACAAAGCATATCAAAAAAGTCCAAATCTCCTTTATTGAGCGCCTTAGTGGTTAATAATGCATGAAGTTATAATAGTTGCATTAGCTTACAGTACATCAGACAACTGATCATTTTCAAAGGTTTTAGTATTTGTCAGAGAAGCTACTTTTAGCTAAATACAATATGTTGACTAAAAGGTCTCAAGCACTATTCTCATACCTTCTAACAAGCATAAACACACTGGTTAGTTTATTTAAGCTTACCTTATATGCTATCCAATTGCTGTAACTCTAAAGCATTTGTTAGCATTTGATTTTACATTTGCTTACCCCTCCAACATCCTATCAGCCTATTCCTCTTTAAAGTCACTTATTTATTCCTATAAGCTCATTGTTGTGTGCTCGCTGACCAAATAACTTTTGTCCAAAAAGGCAACTGCCTGTTCAACACCCTATTAAATGCACACAATCAAAAATAATACTAGCTTTCCCTTGTGACCTTTATAATATGGTCTTGTGTAGAAAAATACTGGAGTGCAACTTAAAACAACCTTAATACTACTCTAATAACCTCTTAAACTGAAGTTGCTTCAAAAGAACAATCTGAATGTTCAAGAGTTCCCCTCGCAACTTGCATTGCAGTAAAATCAAAGAAATGTGCCAGAAGTGGAAATTTCTGTCCAAGTATAAAATATAGAGTTAGTGTTGGGCCTTGAACTGATAGTCTTGTGCTTTAAAGCTCAGAAGCCTCATTAATAAAACTTTGCACGGCTTTGAGAGTGAAAATATGTGCATGCCAAAAAACAGGAAAATACATATACCACAAGAAAAATCAGATTTATAAAACCTGGTGTGTGCCCAAATTTCTATGTAATTTGCATTTTATAAATCATAATCACCTTGTAAATGTGAGTTAATGAATGAGCCTCCAATACTGCCCTGAACCATCTATATATGGAGCATACTAATCGACCTCATACATATGCAATGACGATGCTGCAGAACTTTATTGGTTGTTAGAGTGACTCCCTCCTGATGTATCAACACAGTGCCACCTGCATTCAAGAGTATCAGGCTGTGCTCCACAACTGAGAGTGCAACGTTATGCATGGATTATAGTGCCTCTCCTCTGCGATCTGGGGGTGTAGGAAAGGTAAGGCACCATCGTCTCAGTGGATAGCCACTATCACCTGGCATATTTAATGAAGTGATTGATGTTTCAATGGATATTACAGGCCATATAAAACACTGAGGGGTCAGCCAGTTACCTTACCAACAAGCCATTCACCCTGTACAACCCCATCATGTCTGTCAAAGCTATTTTGTGTCAAAAACAATTTGACCCAGGTGACTGACATATGATATTTGCCAGTCACATCTTGGATGACTTTTGCATTAATAAAATTTAACTGTTTATGATTAACAAAAGCAGCTTCATACTCGCTCGGTGCCCTTATTGTAATATGAGTGCAGTAAAGTGTTCCGATTACGTTGGGAGAACCAGACTCTATTGTAAGTTGCTTTTATATGTTGGCAAAAACATACGAAAACTGGATGTAGCTCCTCGCTAGTCAGTTAATGGCTTCCAGCACAGCAGGCATGATGGCGTGAAGCTTGGCTGAGATATTCCTGACTTGTCACCCAGTTCCCTGATAAGTGTCAACAGTTAACTGATATAATGTAAATACGCAGCATTTGTCCTCTTTAAAGGGAACTGAAATACAGTCTGTGCATCATATTCATTGTTTTTGAGGTGGAAAATGTTTGCCACATCAATGCACATTACGATAATGGCTCAGTGATATGAATTATTATAAACATGAGTCGTCATTTTGCTGGTTTGACCGCGTTTCCCCGCTTGATCATTTCCCAGTTTGTCTGAAATGTTGTGTATGCATGGTTTACAGTTGTCATAAATATGCACATGTTCCCCCGTCAAGTTTTCTTTTATAAATTTCTATGTTTCCATGGAAAGTTGTGTATGCACATTTCAAGTCTCTTTTTGAGTGTACGCAAACTTTGTAAATGTGGCTTCAGGGTCTTCCCTAGATAGATAGATAGATAGATAGATAGATAGATAGATAGATAGATAGATAGATAGATAGATAGATAGATAGATAGATAGATAGATAGATAGATAGATAGATAGATAGATAGATAGATAGATAGATAGATAGATAGATAGATTGCCTGAGATTGCCTGTGGGTACATAAGATTTAAAACTAATCACACTTCACCATACTAGCAAAATTTTAAATCAAAGTTACATTGGTATCAGAATCACAGAAAGTTGGTTGAGAAGACTTGATTTGGTGGTTTCCAATGCAACTATTGACCATAGGATGGATGGATAGATACATTGATCTCTTCATTCTTTCTCTTGTTTCTTACTTTTTCTTTTCCCCTCCTATCCTCCCATGTGACATTTGCCCAAACCCTCAACCCCACTCCTGACTCTGACTTCCCCAAGGTTAGGCATGGCAGCTCCTCCTCAACCCTGACCTTGAGGTACTTCCAGTGCAACAGCATCGTCATTGGGAAGCAGTTCCTGGTGAAGCTGAACCTTTCTAGGACAGAGGAGTGTCCTTTTGGCAGCTCTCCTTGGAGGAACCTGTGTATCCAAACAGGGCTGTCTACTGGGACTACAGTTCCCATGCTGCCCTGTTGGTGCACCAATGGGGGCCCCCCCAAAATCATGCTGCCACCCAGCATACAGATGGAATTCATGTCTCTTGAACATCTTCCACTGTCCTTTCCAGGAAAGGTACCAGAAACCAACCTGGATAGGATGCCCATCCAGTTACATACTTCTCTAAAGGCTTCCCAGCCAGGAAAGGAGCAATCTAACTTCTTTGGGATGTCTGCCTACCCATGTCATCTGTGACAATAGATAGACTGATAGAAAAAGGACTTCCAAAAAAGAATTCAACAAATAAGACATCAAAGTTTTGGAGTCCACCAGGGACTCCCTGTCAATGACCCTGAATAGGCTGAAGATGGCAGAGGCAAATGGCCTAAAAAATGATGGTGAATGCACGGACAGTGTTCTTTGTCTGGGTTTCTTCAGTTCTGAAGGATAGAAGGATAGATGAGTACACTAGTGTGTGTTCCACCAAAACCCTTACCCTGGTTACTATTGAAATTCTTCCCTGTAAAGAGCAGATTATACTGTATATAATAGATAGATAGATAGATAGATAGATAGATAGATAGATAGATAGATAGATAGATAGATAGATAGATAGATAGATAGATAGATAGATAGATAGATAGATAGATAGATAGATAGATAGATAGATAGATAGAAATGTATTTGTCCCAAGGCTTTTTACAGTGCACAACCTCTATATCCATTGCCTGAATAGTGAACGGACATAGAGATTCTTTGGTGCAGGGAAAGTTAATAACCACTTCCTTGGTTTTGCTGATGTTAAAATGGAGACAATTATCTTTCCACCAAGAAACAAAGTTCTCCACCTGACTCCTCTGACCATGGCACCCTGCATTTGCTGACCTGTCTTTGGGAATTTCTTTATCATTTTCAAATATTTGAGGAGTAACAATTTTCATTCAATGTAGCACTGAAATGTTGACCCACAAAATAATTAAATGCATCTTAAGGCTTTTATGCTTAAAGTAAACAGAAATATCCAATGGAGACCAGTTTTCAATAACACAAAGTACACATTCAATATTTATTCATAAAAGATTAATTTAGAACATGTAATAGGGCAAGAGAAAAAAAAATATGACCACAGGGAGTACATGCAAACTCAGTGCACACAGTTGGCCAGGCTGGATGCCTGGAGATAATCGACAGCCACTGCCACCCACGTATATGTTCAAGAAAGTGATAGTTGTAGTTGTAGATGAGTTGGGAAGCTTCAGAGAAATGAACTGTAAAATGAAATTCTAATCGGTCTGTTTAAAGTATACTGCACCTTGCATTTTCTGAAAATCACTTTCACTTAGATATCACTTGCCATGGCTCACTACATGCTTGAAAACTACGTCGCTGAATTTAATGGTAATGAGTCGTGAGCATCTTGGTCCAGTCTCCTTTATAGTCAAAGCCACATCACAAAATCAGTAAGACTGCCATTTCCAGAGACTGCTACAAAGTCTTCCCTCTGCTCTGATTGAATTTTGATTTAATCAGAGGGTCTGTATGTAGAATAGCGAAGCCTGACTCACATTTATTTGCATATTGTCTCTGGCCAGTTACTCCATTTGGCAGTATCGCATTCTAGGCAGAGTTCACTTCTACTGCTGCATTTTTTGATTACATTATCAAAGTAATGATGATAATTAAATAAATATAAGGAGGATCTGCTTTCTCCTTTATCAATCACGTGGTCTTGTAATTAGCATCAAAGTATTTTATTTAAGGTAAAATGTTTGTGCAGCATTCTTTTTATGCTATGATAGGACCAAAATGCTATTAGTTCTAATTTTATATTAATATTATTTTTTAACATAAGTTTTATACTAGCACTGAATGTGGATAAGAACTTCATGAAGTAGCATAAGGGCTAGCTTTGCTTCCTCACAACTGTCTATGTGGCATTTACATGTTTTCTCTCTGTCCGTATGTATTTCCTATAGACACTCTGGTTTTCTCCTCCATGCACATGAAGTTAATTTTCAGTTTTACATTAGCCTTGTGTGTGGAGGTATACAAGTTTTCACTGGAAGAACCTGCCATGCCACCAAGGTTTGGCCCTTCCTTAGGCCCAGTGCTGTCAGTAGATGATGTGTATCATAACCCACCTGTGGGAGCAAGTGTACTACTAGTAGTCGGACTGACCAGGACCATTGATAACTATAGAAAGCAGGCAGAGATTCCAAGGTGTTGTAGAAAGAAGAAGGTTTTATTTATTACACTCCTTTGCAGATCTTGTTCAAGGTGCAAAAATATATACAGTGAAGAAAAAAAATAAAAGAGAGAGACCCAGAAACACTAAACCTGTGCTTCAAAACAAAAATAATTCCAAAACACAAACAAAAATCTGGTTGCAAAAATTTCCATAAAATAATAAGGCTGCCCTCCTTGTAAACTCTAAGGATGCTAATGGCTTGGTAAAATATTTACAAAGGTCAAAAGACAGTGCAGACACTGGTACAGCCTACAAACAAAAACAAAGCTCCCCTATAAATAAAGACAAAACAGGAGTCCAGACTGGCTTGTAGGAGGCTAAGTTACCCCTAACTTGCAACCAATCACTGAGCCTCACAACTACTTTTCCTACTGTGCTCTCAGTCTCTTGTCAAAGCACTTGTCCACCACTCTGGAGTGCAGTCAATCAACCCTCTCCCCTCCTCTTCTCAGGGTTTAAATAATGGAGAACTTTCCAACTCTTCATGTCTCCCCAATATGGCTATACCAATGAATGCTTCAGGAGGGGAGTTAACGCCACCTAAAACATGACACAACATTAATCTAAAGGAAATGTTTAAATCAACTAGTCTAACTTCAAATTATAAATAAACTTATACTAACAAAACCAAAAATGATCTACACTGCTGCCATCCTTGTAACAAACATAAACAACAATAACTTCACAATTCAAAGGCATCTTAACGTATGGGCACAATGGGCACTGGCCAGCGGCCCAAGGAGCATAGGGACCGACAATGTTTCTGATACCTATAAATGTTTCTGTTTTGCTATTAAAACTTTGCCCAGGGGCCTATGATGCTGTTAAGATGGCACTGCGTGCTCATCATTCAACTGTTCATTCCTGTAGTAGCTCAGTGCACCGTATTAAAAACTGCAAGATAATCTCATAATGACTTGCAAGTGGCAACCTGGAAATAAGACATAGTATGAAACCTGCATATGGTGGTAAGTCCTTACCTGCAATTTTTTAATGTGCAAATTACTAGCACATGTAACCCTTAAGGGTCAGCATTACTGCTCAACATGGAGCATATCCTGGCTATTCCTTCTTCACTGCTTTAATGAGTGCTTATGACCTCACACTATGACCTTCCCTAAACCTGTGTGAAGAAAATCAGGTTAAAAAAATGGATGGACAGTGTGATGGGCAGCCATGGTCATTACCCAGCCAGGATGCCAGCTGGATGGAACGACCGGGGAAGAGAACATCTGCAAGGCACTACCTCTCCTGGGAGGCTAGAGGGCAGCCCTCCTGAGTGGCTGTGGCACCATGGATTCCCGCAGGGCATGCTGAGAGTTGGAGTTTGGAATAGCCGTATTGGGTTCCATGGGGGCCGCCAGTGGACGATGCAGAGGACTTCCACTACACCTGGGAGTGATTCCAGGTAACGCTGATGAGCCACCTGGAGCACTCCCAGAAGATGAATAAAAGGAGCCACCTCACTCCATTTGGGGAGCCAGAGTTGGGAGCAGGTGGATGAAGCTTTCCAGAGAGGGAGTGGAGGCAGATGGTCTGAAAGAGAGAAGTAGAGAAGAAAGGACTGAGACTTGTACTGTGGTGCGTTGTACTGTAGTTTGCTGTGTTCTGGGGAGTAAAGAAAAGTGCTTCTCCAGTCTTGAATAAAAGTGTGTTGTGTGCTGCACTTGTGTCTCTGCCTGTCTGAGTCGGCTTAGGGTGGCTGTATGCACCCAGTGGTCCACAACAGATATTGGTTTCAAAAATGTAAGAATTAATTAGTGGGGGGAAAATGACCGGCTTCATAATTTCATAAAATTCCTTTCTGCATTATGATACAGTGATGGCAGAAATTCTGTTTGTATTATAATAAGTAACGTTTTTTCACATTTTGAAAGTTTAAGATTAATTAAGAAATAAAGAGCAAATGACAAGCAAGCAATCTAATCTGTCTGAAACAGCTTCCCACAAATTACACTGGTCTGTACCCACCAGTGTAAAATCCCAACCACAAACTGGATCTCGGATTCAATTGAAAAATGCAATTTTTTTTACTGTCTCAGTGTCGTCCAAAACAATTGATATTATTTTAACAGGGAGAGGCAGAACAGCAGAGTGTACTTTTCAAGTCAGCAACTATGGACCACACTGCTGAAGATGCAAACATTTGCCAATTGTGGTTTTCACACTTTCATGAAAAAAATCTGAAGGTAATATTACAGTTAATATTGTAAGCATGGTGGTGTATTGCTCTGCTTCATGGTGTTAATTTTCTAGTCCAATCACAAGTTTAGTTGAGTTTTCACTTCATGTTGTGTTTGTGGGTTTGCTTTGGGTGTTTCAGTTTCCTTCCTTATCTTAAAGATGCACAGATTATTTTGACTGTTAATTCTAAATTGGTCTGACATGACTCCTGCCTTATGCTCCCAGAACAGCTTTAAGCTACATTCAGTCCTGTAACTTAAGAAGCAGGTTTAGAAATTGAATGGACTGATATTGTAGACCATTTTGTCAAATGAAAAGCTAGCTTGGTGTTTTAAATAGCAGCTTTCACTATACTACTGTAGTGAATGCTACCATATTTCCCTAGGGGATTAATACAGTGTACCAAATACCAAAATAAAATGTAGGTACACTAGAACACCATTGTCACACAAACACATTTACATAACCACCCATTTATTAGTAATTTGCTTGAAATTCAAGAGTGTAGAGGGCGAGGAAACAACCTCTGTCTCAATTTCTCTACTTAACTTTGGTGAATTTTATTTCTGGGATCTAATTGCAAACCAAAGTAAGATATCTCAAAATGCATTTTAGAATATCAGGAAATGCATTTAAGAAATCTTAAAATGAATTTAACATATCTCAAAATATGCCTATTTTAAGATATGTTAAATACATTTTGAGTTTTCCCAAATAGATTTCAAAATATCGTGAAATGATACTCTGCTCAATTTAAGATATCACTAATGCATTTCAAAATATCATGAAATAGGCTTGTATGTATTTTCAGATATCTCAGATACATTTTAATATATCTTAAATACCTCTGTAGGAATTTTGGCATATCTAAAATGTGTTATGTAACCTTCCGAGTGCACAGTATGTGTATTTTATGCTTTATTGTCATTTTTGAATTATTATTTTACATCTTTGTCATCTCTGCTATGTTTGTAATTATGTCCTTTAACCTTAAGCATGCCTCAAGTCCATGTACATTGTGGGTGGAGCCCCAGGAGGCGGGGCCACCCTGATGTCAGTACACCTGCGCCATTCTTCTGACTATTTGAGGCAAGAGGGAGAAAGCTCAGGTAGTGGATCTTTGTGTTTGTGTAGGAGTTCTTGTCCGCATATTACTATTTCCTTGAAGTTTCTGTTTTTCTGATTACTGGATTATGTTTGTGGAATTGTTCACACTGGATTGTCCTTTTAGGCAAATTCTTTATGTCTTTTTTTCCTCTTATGAGCATTTATTAAATTTTTTGATTTTTGTGTTAATAAATCCTTATTTACTGTATATATTTCCTTTGTTTCTCACTTTTCTTTACAAGTTAGAGATTTATGGATTCTCTTGTGAGATTTCTTGATATTTTGAGACATTTCTTGTTAAAAAAAATTATTTTGCTAGCTCTCCATGTTGACTCAGTTAGTAGCTGGGAACGGCTGGGTTGATGTGAGCTTCTTTTGAGCTGGCCAGTGAAAGTCCTGGCCTGCTTTTAGTGGCCTGGCACCCATTTTCTCATGTTTGTGTCTCTGGAGCACAACAGAATCCAATTCAGTATATCTCAAAATAATGTCCTGTAAATTTGTCTGTTTTCAGTGGACATTTTTGTATATTTTTATGATATCTTGAAATGAATGTAATTTTTTCTCAAAATGAGCAGGAAGTTATTTTGAGATACCTTGAAAAGCATTTCAAGAATATCAGAAACTGGACAAGAAGTCTAATTAAAAGATTAAAAAATTTAAATGGAAGTGATTTCAAGATATCTTAAAATGCATGCACGTTCAATCTGAGATATCTGAAAATGTATCTGAGATCTCCTGAAATGCACACACAGTTATTCTGAGATATCTGAAAATGCATTTGAGAAATCTTGAAGTATAGAATGCACTGCAGATATCTTAAAATGTAAAGGAACTTATTTTGAGATATCTAGAAATTACTTTGAGATTTCTAAAGAGGTAGACTGCATTTTAAGATACCTGCAATCTGAGATATCTCCAGATGTTAATTCGACTTGTTATAGGACCCTGTGAAATACCATTTTTGCATCTCTCACAATGTTTATCATACAAGTCACACCCCTTTTTATGTTTTATCTCCCATTTATCGAATCAGACAAGAATAAATGTTATGACCAGTACCTTTGAGTAAAAAACATAAAGCCATTCTCCTTTATTTTCCAGATTCCCCAAGGGAAGTCAGAAACTAGTACATTCATCAATCATGGTGTGTTGGCTTTATCCAGTGACTCTGAGATTGCCTGTGGGTACATAAGATTTAAAACTAATCACACTTCACCATACTAGCAAAATTTTAAATCAAAGTTACATTGGTATCAGAATCACAGAAAGGTGGTTGAGAAGACTTGATTTGGTGGTTTCCAATGCAACTATTGACCATAGGATGGATGGATAGATACATTGATCTCTTCATTCTTTCTCTTGTTTCTTACTTTTTCTTTTCTCTTCCTCTCTTCTCATGCGACATTTGCCCAAACCCTCAACCCCACTCCTGACTCTGACTTCCCCAAGGTTAGGCATGCCAGCTCCTCCTCAAACCTGACCTTGAGGTACTTCCAGTGCAACAGCATCACCATTGGGAAGCAGTTCCTGGTGAGGCTGAACCTTTCTAGGACAGAGGAGTGTCCTTTTGGCAGCTCTCCTTGGAGGAACCTGTGTATCCGAACAGGGCTGTCTACTGGGACTACAGTTCCCATGCTGCCCTGTTGGTGCACCAATGGGAGGCCCACCAAAATCATGCTGCCACCCAGCGTACAGGTGGAATTGATGTCTCTTGAACATCTTCCACTGTCCTTGCCAGGAAAGGTACCAGAAACCAACCTGGATAGGATGCCCATCCAGTTACATACTTCTCTAAAGGCTTCCCAGCCAGGAAAGGAGCAATCTAACTTCTTTGGGATGTCTGCCTACCCATGTCATCTGTGACAATAGATAGACCAATAGAAAAAGGACTTCCAAAAAAGAATTCAACAAATAAGACATCAAAGTTTTGGAGTCCACCAGGGACTCCCTGTCAATGACTCTGAACAGGTTGAAGATGGCAGAGGCAAATGGCCTAAAAAATGATGGTGAAAGCACGGACAGTGTTCTTTGTCTGGGTTTCTTCAGTTCTGAAGGATAGAAGGATAGATGAGTACACTAGTGTGTGTTCCACCAAAACCTTTACCCTGGTTACTATTGAAATTCTTCCCTGTAAAGAGCAGATTATACTGTATATAATAGATAGATAGATAGATAGATAGATAGATAGATAGATAGATAGATAGATAGATAGATAGATAGATAGATAGATAGATAGATAGATAGATAGATAGATAGATAGATAGATAGATAATGTTATAGCTGTTTATTACATTCAAAATAATATATACATTACCTCTTTTCTTGATTATAATATTAATCAGTATTAAGGGTTTTTTTTCTTCTTTGTAGATTTGTGTTAGATACACATTGATCATGTTTTACTCCAAATAGTTCATTCTTAGTGTTTACAGAAGCTGAACTGAACATTTTATGACCTCCGCAACATATGCAAATTTATTTTATAACAAACAAATAAGCAAAAACACTTTAAGCACAAGAATGTACAAGGTGATGTATTCATCATCAGGCAGAACCAATAAAGTTAAAAAAATTAGTTTCAGACATTTCCTTTTTTCCTTTTAAATCATTATGCTGCTTGTTTGTGTTTATATGCATTTGCTGTGACTCATATGTGGTTAATGCCACTGTCAAGGGTCCAAGCCATGTAAGTGGCTTAGCTAAGTGACTTCATCTGGGCCACTTGACGCCAACACAAATGCAATATGTGCTTTTGCTAACACATTATGCAGAAGTATGATTTAATAACCGTATGTCATAACCTCAGATAAAATAACTTTCTGACAGCTGTCCATACAAATGCATAAAAGTACTTCAAAATCAAGCAGTACAGCTTTCGTAAGGAGTTATATAGGAACTGAAGAGCATAATAACCTATCCAACCATCCATTTACTGAACCACTTAAACTAATTTTAGGTTAACGTAATGCTGTCGCAGTGAAGGCACAGCCAGAACCAGTCCTCAGTGGGCCAGCATTACAAAATAAAGATGAGAGCAATGATGAGCCTTGTCAAGAATACAAAACTTCCATCCGAGTTACGTATAAGAGTGCCACTGTAAATCATGAGTTCCTTTATTCATGATGCCAGTCCTTCATCTAATGTTTAATTACGCTAACCTATGGGTGGAACAGTAGTAGTATTAAGAACAAGTTTGGTCCATATATTTATTTTTTGTCTGAACCTTTTTCCTAAACAGGATCAAGGAGACCCAGGCTATGTACAACTGGCGGCAGGCACAAGTCATCTACCAGTCCACTTAACAGAGTGCTGATGGGCTAAGTGAGGCGAGCATACTCCAATTTATGGGAAGTTAAATTCAAACATGTTACATATACCTGGCACAATAATAATGAATGAAATATCCTGTCCCATTTGTGATGAAAGGCTTGTCAAGCAGATCTAATACCATTTTTCGTTAGCAGCCTAGAAACAGGTTTACAGTGCCCTAAAATTAGTTGGCATTCCCTATTCTACATGCCCTGCAGATCATCCTACTTTTTGTCTTTTTGCTACACTTCCTTCTGCTAAAGGCAACGTTTCCTCAGCTTACTCACACTTACTAAATATTCCTCTATTAAACCCCTCTCAGTTCTTAATATATGGGCCTGAGATCTAAATTTGTGTAATGACTCTGTAATGTGTAATATAATGTTCCAAAAATCTCAATTATCAGCATACCCAGTTGCTAATAATTCACCACCTTTATTTCAGTCCTATAAGATGCTTTACTTTGGACTTAACCCCAACCTCACAATGTCCATTTTGTGACTTGGACGTTACACACTTATGTTTTGGCATTGCCTTTTAGTCTCTAAAGTATGGTCCAGTATCAGGTGCTTTCTTTCCTCCTGATTGTCTTTGTGCTGTTCATTTACATCTCAGCTTTTCATCCTTTTAACTATGTCTAATTTTTCATTGTCACTCTTTAAACTATAATAACACTTTTCTTTAGGCACCAGTGCAGCCAAACTCCTAACTGCCATTTGGTAGTAAATCCCTACTAATCACTAATTTTTTCAGCAATGATGTTCATCCTTTTTAAATCTGACTTTACTAGAGACTTCAGCCGAAAGAATTAGTAGTTCAACTGCCATAAGTAATAACTTAAAGTAAATTGTAATGGCAATGATCAAGAATAAATTAAACTTGGTTTCTTAATGTTCTCAAAGTTTTTATTAGTTTTGGCATCAAGGCTGGAGGGACAGGTGATGGGATTTTAGCGTGGGATGGAGTCAGGATGAGTGTTTTAGGATATATATTGTAACAAAGGCAGTATATAGGCGCCTGACCCAACACAGATGGACATGGAGGCACGTATAAAAACCAACAAACTTTTATTGTTCTTCACCTTTGGGGTATGTCTTCACCGTAATCCCCACTGGCACAACACAGTCCCAAGTGTACAAATAAGCACTTCAAAACACCACACACTTCTCTCTTCCGGCACCCCCACTCCTCCTCTATGCTTCATCCTCACCCACCTGACTCTGGCCAATGAGTGGTGGTTGCTGACTCCTTTTATTAGGAACCCGGAAGTGCTCCAGGTGCTTGATTGCCGTCATCCGGCTGCACTTCCCGGTGTGGAGAAACTAGTGCCCAAAAGGGACTAGCAGCTCCTGCTGCAACACCCCCTGGCGGCGCCTGCGGAACCCAACAGGGCTGCACCAAACTCCAACTCCCATGAAGCCCTGCAGAAGTCTGAGGCACCACTGCAACCCAGGAAGGCTGCCATCTGGCGTCCAGGGGGAGATATTGTGTTTCCCATGCTTGCTCCCATGGAATATATACTGCAGGGGCGTCCAGGCTGGGCAAGGGCCCCGGCCATCCGTCACAATATATATACATTCTACCATTCAGAAGTTTGGTGTTACGCAGAAATGTTCATGTTTTTGATAGAAATTGATACCTTTTATTATCAAGATACTATTAAATTGAAACAATGGCAGGAGATTTCTAGCGAGAGGCTAAAAGCAACTTAGCTGCAGAGGCTGCAGCCATTAAAAGCCTCTGTCAGGAGAGAGAAAAGGGAAAGTGAAGAAAGAGAAGAAAGGTCTAGAAAGAGAAGAACCTGAGAGGACAAAGGAATGGGGAAGGCAGATCTCAGTCCCTCTCTTTCACGACGTTTGAAACTTAAAAGTACAACTTATAAGAAGGATCTAGGAGTCATCATGGATTTGGTCACTATTTACACAGGTGGCGCAGAATTATTATTATTATTACATTCTGGACCCGGGGTCCCCAACTCCAATCTTGGAGGGTCCCAGTGACTGCAAGTTTTCATTCTAACCCTTATCTTAATGTAGTGCACTGTTTTTGCTGCTAATTAACTTCTTTTGAATTCATTTTAATTTACTTGTTTTTTAGAATTTGTTCCCCAGACTTTTTTCATCGTTCCTCTGAATTGCTTCACTTCTTTCCTTAAATGGCACCCAAACAGAAATGAAATGTGAAGTGAGTGAGTCAGTCAGAAGACCAACTAAGTCAAGGCCTCAAACTCCAACCAATTTCACTCCAACCAGCTGCTTAATTAGGTGACGATTCTTGTTGTTAATTAAACCCATTCTTTACTACTACTGAAAACACATTATTTTAACATGGCCTTCTCATAACTTCACTGTAATTTATTCCTGATACTCTGTATATCCAATTCATTATAATAACTATTCATTCAAAATCTGTACTAACCCCTACTCTCTCTTCTGTTTCCTTTTCCGGTGTCCTGTTGGTGGTGGCGTGCGCCACCACCATCTACCCAAAGCACCATGATGATCCAACAATGATGGATGGATTAAAAGCCAGAAGTCTGTATGACCATCAGCATCAAGTGACTCCGTGAGAACCCGAACTACAAAGAGGACTATTTAATTTATGTTAGGTAGAATGCCCAGAGGGGACTGGGCGGTCTCGTGGCCTGGAACCTCTGCAGATTTTATTTTTTTCTCCAGCCTTCTGGAGTTTTTTTTTTGTTTTTTCTGTCCACCCTGGCCATCGGACCTTACTCCTTTTCTATGTTAACTAATGTTGTCTTATTTTAATTTCTTATTTTGTCTTTTATTTTTCTTTTCTTCATTATGTAAAGCACTTTGAGCTACTTTTTGTATGAAAATGTGCTATATAAATAAATGTTGTTGTTGTTGTTGTTTAATTCTATGGCTTGTTGCGCTCATTTTGCCATAGTATACGTTTCCGAAATTGCTGAATTTCTCTTTTCTAAGATCAGGGTTAAAATGTTTTGGGGACCTGAGCAGATCAGCTTTCCTGAGACCTTCACCGTTCTTTATTTTCAGATATTGTATGATCAACACAGTTTTTGCTGGTCATGTTTTGGTTCAGTTTGTATCTTATTGTTGGCTCCTAATTAAGGAAAAATAAATAATTAAGAGGTCTGAGTCTTCAAGAGCAAGTCAATTAAAATGAATTCAAAAGAAGGCAATTAGGAGCAAAAACAGGTCACTAATTAAGAAAAGGGTTAGAATGAAAACCTGCAGCCACTGGGGCCCTCGAAAACCGGAGTTGGGGACCCCTGATCTAGACAGTATATGGGAGCAGCCAAAGAAGGCTAATAGGAGTATGAGACAAGGGGAGGTGGTGCTTGAGTTATATAATGCACTAGCGAGGCCCAACCTGTGTGCAGTTTCGGCCTTTGAGCTACAAAAAGATATAGCAGTGCTAGAGAAGGTAAAGAGAAGAGCGACTAGGCTAACTCTAGCAGTAAGAGCTATGAGGAAAACTTATAGGAGTTAAACCTTTTCAGTTTAAGCAAGCGGAGCTTAAGAGGGGACATGATTGAAGTACAGTAGTACAGTGGATCAAGACTGCTATTTTAAAATATGTTCTTCAACAATGGTTAGAAACTTATTAAAAGCAGATTTTGTATAGATGTTTGAAAGTTCTTCCTAACAGAAAACCACAGACACATGGAATAACTTATCAAGTAGTGTGGTGGATAGAAGGATGTCAATGTCAAAGTAAGGCCAATGTTTTGAGTTCTTGCTGGTAAATGTAAAACACACAAACAAACTGATAGTCTCCTTATGTTCCCTAGTGGTTTAGGGTACTAGTGGAAAAGCTTCATTAGTGAATCTCCTGAAAAATATCATTAGAAAATTAACACTAGTAATGTGGGAACAGTATACACCAGACCTTAGGCTTTATTCACATGATTAGCTAATCTAGATATGAACAGGGGATGCAGGATCACAGTTAGAAGCGTTGTCAGCATTGTTGATACAGACAAGGCAACAATTAGCTTTTCCTGTATTGCTTGGTTATCATACACGCCTTTCCATTCACAACATCAGCCACCTGGGTACAGAACATACTGGGAGCAGCAGGTGGTTGGGATTATCCTAATTAATTTACTCCAACCTATATTAGTGTGTGAAGTGGAAAGAAATTACTGTCTTAATGACGTTTGCCACTGGGGGGTTGTACATTAAAGGGTACCTAAGCACTTCCTGCAAATGGTTGCCAAGGCAATTCGTTTTTTGAATATTGTGGATACAAAATATAGACGTAAAGTTAGTTTACCCACATAAATTAATATAGCATTTTGCACGCAATTGTTTGTAGGGTTAGGAACATCCATTTTCATGTTATTTTCTGCTTATTAAGCCTTGATGTTTACTTTCACACTCTAAAAGTACACGTCTAACATCGAATAAACAGTACATGCTGTAGCTGCTCTGTGGTGTTTCATTATCAGCTGGAGCACAAAACACCCTGAGGCTCCATCTGACAGAAACCCTTCTGAAAATCAATTTAATTTCTTGCATTTTTGGAACAGACACCAGTTTAATCTATTTACCCGGTGTCCCAGAATGGAAAGAAGTAGGTTTGAGAATGATATCATATGTTTAAAATTGTCTGTTTTGCACCTTCTCTGCCAATGTTGATATTGCTGTGCTGCACAGAACAAACATTAAAGCTGACTGATTCAATTTAAGCAACTGACATGGACTGACAACTTTTAAGTGGATGAAATAACCCCAAAAACTGGAAGCAATCAGACAGATCCTAAGCTCTCAGTGTCAATGTACATCTTTGACTTTGAATCAGGACATCAGTAGGCTCTGTCTTTCTTGGGTTTATTTTATAAAAATATTGAGAAACTTGTAATTATCTTCATGTTTCTGCTTAGTGCTACATGGTTGTTCACTGTGTCGAGTAGTTTGTGATGGTGTTCCTCGTGATTTGTGCTATCAAAAATAAAAATACATTGATGTTGGTATCACTACAGGTCAGTGGTACACTTTGCCTGTACTACATTATAATTTTTACAGAATCAACAGATTTTTCCCTTTGCCTGTATCAGTTCGTACTCCCAACCTCTCTCTCTGTCTCCATCATTTAGTTGATGGCTTGTACATTTGAATATTAGCTTCACTCTGAATATTACAGTATATACATTGTGGGAGATGGCCGGCTGTTCATCCCGGCCAATGCCCCCAGGCCGCTAGATGGAGCCCTCCCTGTAGCATGGAAGTGCCCCGAAGACCAGCAGGGAATTATGGACAATGGAGTTTTTATTCCCAACCCTGCTGGACACCGTGGGGCCCACCAGAGGACGCTGCAGGGAGGCTCAAGGACTTATACGTGCCCTATAACCCAGAAGCACGTCATGATCAGATGACCAGAAGGAACGACGTGTTTTCGGGTTGAAGAGAAGGACTTTTTATCTGACCCGGAAGTGATAAGAAATCACATGGACTGTAGAATGGGAAACACTTCTGGGTCAGGGGATATAAAAGGACTATGGGAAATCACAGAGGAGGAGCTGAGCTGGGTGGAAGGGTGGCAACGCGTCTGGGAGAGGAGGATTGGTTTTTGTATTGATTATTGATTTATTTATGAGTATTGGGGAGTGTAAGGTGCTTTGTGCACCGTTTATTGATAAAATAAAGTCATATTGGACTTTTATCTGGTGTCTGACGTCTGATCAGAGGGTTCAAGGGGTCACGGAGACCTCAATCTTTCACAACATTCAATACTTCAATTAAACTTATATTTTAATGTCAATTAGTTCCTAAAGCACTCTAAAAGTGTACTCACCCATTACGTTTTCATATAAAAATATTTACCTGTGATAGGATCATGTAGTACATTCATACATGTTTTTTTTTAATTGTCTGTATTTTTTAACCATATTCAATACATAAGTTTATCATGTAGTGTTAACTGAGCTGTAGAGATTGTGACCTGTAGTTGGCGTCACGGGGCCCAAAACCCAAGACACAACTGCACTATAACACGTTCAAGGTTCTGCTGATGTGACCCCCATTTGGGCACCTGATAGAGCTGTCCTCCCAGACTGCAGCTCCCATGAACCTCTGTGAGAGCCGAAACTGGGGTCATGCCAGCAGAGCACTGCCATCTGATCCACCAGGGGACTCTTTAATCCCCAAGGAGTGGACTTCCGTTGTCCTTCCATTATCCCTGCCTTACTCCTGGGGCGGGTGGCAGCACATCCATCTTGCTAATCCCTCCAGAAGTGAGTGGGAGATTGAAAAGGATCAGGGTCTGTTCAGGCACCCCACTTAATGAACGTAAAACCAAAGTAAAAGAAAGAAAGTCCAATAAAAAACACTGGCATCTATTGCCCGTTTATTGGCTGTATTAGCCAGGTCTTCCTGAGTCTTGTCTTACTCAATTAGGAATTCCTCCTGTTGGGACACGTGTTCTTCTCAGAGGGGCATTCATAAGTGAACACTAACTTCCTGTGTGGTCATTCTTTAAAATGGTCCCAGGACAGAAGAGGCGTAACCTCTGGGCGAAACCCAGAAGTCTCATAAGAATTGGTCTCGGGACTCATCCTCCAGTCTGCAAGAAAAGACATTTATGGCCACAACCCCTGGGGCAGTTGGAGCAGCGGTGTCACCACACCAGACCCCTTTAGACAATCCCTATGTGCATGCATGCAACACTATATTTAATTCTTTCAGGCCATCATTTCATTTTGTGTACCCTGCAACCAAAAGAGTATACTGTCTCCCCAGGATAAGCATTTAAAATTAATGTTTATATTTTCATTTTAGTGAATTCATATAATGATAGCTTGTGTTATACTGAGTTAATCCATCTTTCAAAGACATAGATATGCTGTGGTTTCATGTGCAGTCCATTTTAGCAGCTTTTCTCGGCTCTGTACTTTTATGACACAATGACCATATTAGTTAAGTATGTTAGGAAGACACTGATAACTTGGAATTAAGGGATGAAGTCCTCATCCCTCCAATGAAAAGATACAAATAGTTGTGGGGTGTTAATTTGCCAGTCCACATCACGCAGCCCTCTTGAAGAGTCCAGAGACTAAGGGGAGCTGTTTCTTTTGTAAGGTTCTGTAATTTTTCATGCTAGTCAGTAGAGGGAGCTCTTCCTCCATTACTAGAGGTGTGAAGGATTTCTTTTTTTTTCTCTCATTCTCCTTTCTGTGCACACCATCATTTCAAACTGTTAGTTAGTAAAGGGAGAGGATGTCTGGCAGACCTATAAAAAAAGCAGAGGATACTATATTTGAAGGAGACAGACATAAAAATAGATGAAACTGGACAGCCACTGTATGAATTTTTACTCACCCACATTAAGTCTGAAATGCACCTGCTTTTAAATTATATGTCAGATAATATATTTTTAGGCAAGTGGATTGTCATATGAAATAGGAAAAAAATGGCAAACATACAAAATTACCAGGCAGAGCTTAGTGGCAACCTCAACCTCTACCTGACTTGTATAGTTGGTTGCTTTGTTGTCAGATCTTATTCAGTAAATAATAGAAAGGAAGGATCAGGTCAGTTCTGGTTGGGGAGCACGCACTCTTACAGCATGTTCCCATACCCACCACATGACGAAACAGCTCAGCATCCTGGTTGGCAGCCCCCCCAAGCAGACACACGGTCCAGTCCCACCCTCAAAAATGATCCTCTATCTACCGCAGCCAGGTGTCAACAATGAGGATCCTGCCAGCCGGATCACCCTTAGGGAATCGCACCACATGGCCGTAGTGCCGTAACTGATGTTCCCTCATAATGAGGCTAACGTGCCTCATTCGGGACTCCATGAGCAACCGCTTATTTGACACAAAGTCAAATCAGTGGTACCCAAGGATTCTCCAAATAGACACAGTACTGAAGGAGTCTAGACTTCATCTCAGGTAACTGGATAGTGTCCATGTCTCACAAGCATATAGCAAGACAGGAAGGACCAGGACTCTAAAGACTTGGACCTTCATCCGTTTGTATAGACATCAGGACCACCACACACCCCTTTCCAGTGACTTCATGACCCCCCCTATGCTTTCCCAATCTGTGTACTGACTTCATAGGAAAAGTCACCAGAGACACAAATACCATTGCTGAGGTAAGTAAATCTCTCGACAAGGTCAACACTCTCTCTGCAGACAGACACACTGCTGAAGGCTGTGCCCAAGAGGTCATTAAAGGCCTGGATCTTGTTTTTTTTTCATGACACTCACAAGCCCAGACACAGACTCCTCACTCAGTCTCTCGAGCGCTCCGATCAGAGCCTCCATTGACTCCGCGAAGATCACAGCATCGTCAGCAAAGTCAAGATCAGTGAATCTTTCTTTACCAACAGATGTAGGGAGTAAATAATAAAAAAAAAACACAGAAAATATAATAATGAAGATCTACATGAGACTTTTGTCCCAGAAATAGTAAGTACACAGTCTGTCTGAAGGGTCTCATGGGTTGAGTACCTCTTCAGGTCTTTGTTTATTTATCCCTCTCAGGGTCTTTCCACTGTCACTTTCTGCCAGTTAGCTGCCTTTCTCTTCCTTCCTTCCTTCTTTCTTTCCAACCACCTCTGACAGGACTTCTTATTTTAAGATCTTTCTAGGATTGATTTCACTGGTCTACAACAAAATATTTTTTGTTTGTTTCTGGGAAATGTAGAGCATCTCTTTATTAAGTTTTTTACACTGATTTCATATATGAAATCAGAATTAAGCTAGCATGTCAAGTTTTTGAAATACACATCATTGACGTTTTGATACTTTTGAATATCAATATAATATATCAACACGCTATCTGGAGTTTGGACTATGTCCCACCAAAATTGTTTCGATGTGTTTATTCTGAAAACAAACCAGAAGACGATACCAGAGACACGTTAAAGCATATTTATGTCATTTTACCTCAATATAAAAGTGAGGTCAGCGTGCCCAAAAATGTTGGAGGCACTCACTTTTGCACTTGTACTGCACATCCATCTCTCTTTGCAAGAACCAACAGCAGTCACCCATCATGCTCGGAGTGAATTTTTCCCGATATCAGTTTTCCATCACCTTTATAACTTGATGAAATCTTTCCCCATGCTCATTTCTGACATCGCTTAGATTTGGTGGAAAAAAGTCGAGATGAGAATGTAAAAAATGCGTCTTCAGTGACATTCTGGCTCACGTAAGCTAATATACTTTCAGCATATTCTCTACAAGCTCAGTATAGTTCTCTGCTCTGTGAATGTCAAGAAAATTCTGGACAACCTGCACGAACGAGAGTGCTGATTCAGTTGGCTTCAGTTTCCTTTTGAACTCCTCGTCAAGCATCAGTTCACATATTTCAGGGCCAACAAAAACATCTTCCTTAATTTTGGCTTTACTTTTCTTGAGACCAAACTTATTTCTTAAACACTGAAATGCATCGCCTTTACTGTCCAGTCACCCTAGTTGTCCAAGACCTGGAACATCATAACTAAAAAATGGGACGTGCTAGACAAAAACAGTTTTCAGATTTGAAGTCAGCAAGTGAAATTTGTTAAAGTACAAATATGAAAGAATCCCAGTAGCAAAATGCTTGTTGACCAGTGTTTCCAGAGTCAGGGATTGCCCGTAAAAGGATCATAGTCACCAAGTCAGTGTCCTACATTGGGCACTGGTTAAAGCTGGCAACTAGATAAAGTATTATATTTGGTGTTACCTGTATTATTGAATATTAATGCTCTAATAAAGAGCCAGACAGATGATGGCCTTGACAACAAGACCCAAGTTGCTATCTTCTGGTAATCCTTCCATGGAGTTGGAGTTCAGCAAACAATGAAACCACCAGCATATTTTCTTCTAAGGTTTCCTTTAAAATTACAATAAAGATTGGAACCACTTCCTATTTGCAGCAGTTGCTCCTGATCAGTTTTGGGAATATCTTTTGTTAGGTCTGAGATGCTACTCCACCGTTCAAGCTCTTATAACAGGGATTTCCCCTCTTTCTTTTACTGTGCATTTCTTTCCTTCTTCTGAGCACAACCATTGGGCATGTCATGTCCTCAACATCAAATGTATTTTAAGTACCAACGCCAAGACAAGGTTGTGTGCCTGCATTAGGATGCTTCTGCTTTGCTATGTTGTGGTACCAGTGTGTGAAGCCATTTTATACTAAATTATACAGTATATTCTACATTTTGTATAGACTTCTTCATTTGGTTATAAAGTGTCTTGTGAGCATTCAAAGAGCTATAAAACATAAACATTGATTGAATTGGGCAACATCCGATTCATATACAGTTGCACAAAACTGACAGTAATATTTGTTTTGAAGGTGATTTCGCAATTGTGAAATGTGATAACTCACTAAACAGTTTTTCAAAGGGGTTTACAGTTTGTCACTGCACACTAAAGCCAACTTTACCCTTAACCTTTTTTCTATTCTACAGCTGCGTAATGCATGTAATCTGCAGCACACTATTTAAGTTTCTCATTCAAATCACCGTAGTGGTGCTCCATTACTTTTTGAAAAACGTGACATGCCGCATGCTTTCCACACAATGATACGTTTAAACACACCGTTGCTCATTTTAGTTTTTACCCCACAGGAAAATGTCAAGGTTTCTTCCATTTTTTTTTTCCTAAAAGTTTTTTTTTGGGAGTTTTTCCTTGTCTTCTTAGAGACTCAAGGGTGGGGAGGCTGTCAAAAGGCAGAGCCAGTTAAAGCCCATTGTGGCACTTCTCGTGTGATTTTTAGCTATACAAAAATAAATTGTATTGTATTGTATTTCATGGAAAGCCAAAATTACCCCAACCATATACAGTTATCTAGCAATCACCCTTTGCTGTTGCTTGATTCCTGCAGTAGAGGATGAGGACATGCACTCTCCAAGTGCCTGAGCACTTCAGAGCTTCAGGTTTCTTTACAGTCTCACCATGACTGTCATCATAACTGGAAAAGTGAGGATCGTACTGTCTGAACATGTCTGGCAGCGTTAACAAACAGGAAATGAGATCTTTATTTACATACTAAGTGACAGGCACATGCATGCAGAATTAATACATGAAAATACTTGCAGGCAGGCACTAAGCGATTTTCTTCTTGTGTCAACAGCACAAATTTTGCTGGAAGGAGAGTACAATTTGTTTTGTGTTTTTTTTCTGCAAATTCTATTTAGATAGATAGATAGATAGATAGATAGATAGATAGATAGATAGATAGATAGATAGATAGATAGATAGATAGATAGATAGATAGATAGATAGATAGATAGATAGATAGATAGATAGATAGTGCAAATTGTTTCACTCATCACTCATGGATACAGCTTAATAGCAGTTTAGTGACATTTCATGGGGTGCTCTCCCAAAAAAGATCATTAGGAGAACCCAGTTAAATATAGTAATCATTATAGAGTGATTACTGTCAAATGAACAGTCAAATTCTTACCAGCCTGTGATACTCAGCATACATCATATTGTCACTCTCCAAGACAATGCTGCTGCCTAATTGATCTTGAGTCATGGGCTTGAATCCCACCCTCTGACCTGCCTCCCATGTCTTTATGGGCTTCTCAGGCATGATGGAGCCATCACCAAATATATTCAAGTTTGGTTCGCCAAAAACTTAGAATTATGTGTCATCCTACAATAACTGATGCCCCACTCATGATTGGCCTGTGCCTTGCACCTAAAACTTCCAGAATAGGCACCATCACCCTGAAACCCTGACCCAAATAAATGAGATGGAAAAGGGATGACTTACAACTCTGTTGTGCTCCTGCTGTTAAAATAGGCAACCCTGAAATAAACAACAGGTACAAGCAATCATTTAATGGGTTAATCTGTGCCTAGCTTTCATTAGTTTGTTACCAGCACAACTATAAGGAGTGGCCAAGCTGTACATTACAGGGCATGGGACTGTGGAGGACTGTTTCCTCACAATTTGGAGTACAAAGATGAAATAGTTTCTTCATCATTGTCACCTAGCAGCATACACTTTCACATCATTTTTCTATGCAAGCTTCGATTGTTTTAGTTTTTCTAATCATCTTTCTATGTAAGTTCCTATTGTTTAAGTTTTCACATCATCTTGCTATGTAGGTTTCTATTGTTTTGGTTTTATTAACTGAATGTCACAGCTACTGAACAAATGGATTCTTATTGCTCTTTTGCAGTTATAAAAAAGATGAGGACAAAAGAGGGTGAAAAATAGGGCAATGCAGACAACATCCATTGAAACATATTGAATAGCACAATGACATTTCATAAAAGAAAGTATAACAAAAGACTAAAATGTGTTTAGAAATCATGGAATGAAAGCACTCTTGCGCCTCCCAAACTGATGCCTTGATGTTAGAAGGACAGGTTTCCAGAGATCCATAACTCAATAGACTTGAAGTAGCTGACCACATATTCTGATTGATTCTCACTTGCGTCCAGATACAGACCACCAATTCCACAAATTAAAATAAAGACACCACTCATACTTACCCAAAGCATTCCACCAGGTCTGTTGATAATCCAGTTCTCAGAAATCCAAAATAGTCCACCAAAGAGATTCAGCAGACAATTTTTTATCATTTTATTAAATATGTTGCTAATGATGGCTCAACATTAAGGAATCTAAAACAGTCCAGATAACTTTGCAAATACAACTGAGACACAACTTTCAGAAATCCAAAACATCCCACAACCTTCCATGCACCAAACAAGATGTGGCTACCAGGAATCTAAAACAGCTAACCAATGTGACTGCTTGTGATTTGGGATGGACTTACACCCCCAAGAGTGGAATTTACTATTCTCAGTACTGTGTTGCTTTGAAGGTGATCTGTTGAGGACATCAATGTAAGATAAATATGTACTTTTCTTTTATTTTTTTGTAAATTCAGCTTCAGCAAGATATTTTGTATTTTCTTTGGTCAATAATGAGAAATATGCAAATCCAACATAATGTACCAACTCTGCCAATAAAGAATAGGCCGTGGTTTTCAAAAATTCAATGTAGCCTTAACATTGAATTGAACTTCACAGCAACTCAGCAAAACTACTAAACTAAAACATTTAAAATGTTCGGTATATCATTCTCAAACCGATGGTCCAGTCGAGAAGTTTAATCAAACTCTCAAACAGATGCTACTTAAGGTAGTCAATGAGCATGGAAGGAACTGGGATCAGCTCCTCCCCTCGTCCTTTTTCCATATCGGGAAGTCCCACAAGCCTCCATGGGGTTCTCACCCTTTGAATTATTATATGGAAGATAACCCCGAGGTATATTGGACAATCACGAAACAAAACTCAATAATTCAGAGCTGAACTCTGACTGTTCCAATGGCAATCAGGATAAGACTCTTGGGAATCCAACACAGACCTCAAGTTCTGTCAGTGAAAATCAGGTCATGACTCTCAGGAATCCATGGCAGCCCACTGACTCTTCTGGGTACAATTACAGTATGACCATTGAAATTCCAAACCAACCCATTGGCTCTGGTGATGACATTTCGGATGTGACTTTCAGAAATTCAAAGCAGTCTAGTGACTCTTTTGATGATGAACAAGATAAATTTTTCAAATGACGGCTGCAAAATGCTCCTCCATCTAATTAAATTAATAGTCTTAATTTGGTGTTGGGTAAGTAAGCAGCATCTGCAGAAGACAGTCTCATCATATCATAAACTGCCTTATCCTGTAAAAGTACGACACTGTAAAGCGCCTCATCTATTCCTGCCTTCAGAGACAAATCCAAAAGCCTTATCCATATCCCAGCTAACATTAATAAAAGATTTTGGGAGTTTTATATAGAATTATTGTCTGAAGGTGTACATCCTACCTATTATGACTACCAGTTCCCAAGCTACTGTCTGAGGATCAATCAAGATTAGATGCACCCATATCTCCAATGGAGATTAAAGAGAGACCTGCATTTCCAGTCATTTTGGGACCTGTTTATCCACCACTGAAATGCAAATGAGAAATTCAGCAATCACACTCACATACCTTAACCCTAATTTAACAATGAATTCCCTGTCCTGATAATCTTAAACACAAATTTGACAAAGACTTAAATGAATTGAAGAATATTGATGCCAAGTTACTAGACACATTTCTTTCCAGGATACTTCACAAGCTAATTTATAAACTGGTCCAGTCTGATCAGACAGGGATAGTTTGGTTTTACCAGGCTGTGCATATTGCATATTACTGGCAGTGTTTCTTTCCGGCCTCCTGGCACTTGACACAGAGTCATGGCATTTTCTCTGGCAGTTATAAGTTTACGGTTATCGGCAAGTATTTTTTCAGTATGATTCAATCACTATACTCTTGCCCTATAACTGTGGTTAATACAAACTCAACCATACCATGTCTTATACCAGTTAAAAGTGGGGACGGACAGGGTTACATCCTTTTCCCTTTGCTTTTTAACCTAAAACTGAGTCTGTAGTAACAGTAGTACTAGGACCCCCTAAATCACAATAATCATAGTACAAAAAAAAGTTCTCCCTTTATAGAGATTGCATTCTACTGTTCCTAGGAAATGCTCCCAAAGACCTTTTATATATTCCTAATCTCTTTTACTGAAATGAGGAATTAGTAGACAATAAAATAATTTTGACCAAGTCAGCTCTTCTTCCCATATAGCATCTCCCATCAGATGCTTCATCCCTTGCTTAACTCAGTTTCTAACTCATTTAACTATTTCGATGTGAAAAGTTTTCCTTTCCTTTCTAAGATTGCTTTAACCAATTACCACAAGGGATTGAAAGCAACAACAGATTCTTTAACAAGTTGGTCTTCTTTTCATGCTCCCTTCAGATCCATGCTGGTAATAATTACAATAAAGGTAGCCACTCCCTCCTAATGAGCAACATTATAACCTTAATCACAACATTTTTATACATTGAAGAGAGATCACCAATTAAATACAAAAAGTTGATCTATGCCAACTAGTCCTACCTCTGCCTAATTGAGCTCTATCAATAAGGCCTTTACATGTTGACCTGTCTGGTTGTTGCCATCCACAAATCCTCCTACTCAAACTCACCATCAAATTGACCCTTATCCATTTCTATACTCTCCTTTTCAACTTTATGTTAAATACCTGACCTTTCACACTAAATCTGAAAATTTTCTTTGTGCTGGAAATTTGGCACTTGCTAAAAAAATGTTAGGCCTTTTCCCCAAATGACAAACTCAGACACCAGGGGGGTATTTTTCGTACGTTGCTTAAATCATCCGAGATCAGGTGCCTCATCTTGGATAAGTTAATGCCAGTGAGGCTCATCCAGGATAGGACGGTTTTTCAAACGCAGCCGTGTATTAGATTAGTCCAGCTCGATCTAATCATACGAGATGAATGTGCGTGCCCGCGCTGAGTGAAAAGCCCATATATATTGAGTCTAGAAAACATGATCAGCAAGTCTTTGATAGGCTGTAACAAAATGACGAAAGAACAGGCGTATTTTTTTTTTCACACACGCGGCGCAAGACCATTTTTTTCGAAGGACATGAAGAATTTCAAGATTTAATATGCACAAGGGGTAACACTGCAAAAGCAGCCCAAACCAGAAAAGACGGCTGGCAAAAAGTGGCCGACGAATTAAACGCTAAGTAGTGTGCATTGTACTTACTGAAAGCAGCGTTTCACTTCCTATGTGTCAGATTAATTATTATTTAATATGTCATAATTCCAGATCAAACGTGAGCACAAGGAGAACATGGGAACAGGTTAAAGTGAAGTACAAGAATATACTTCAAACTGGTAAATATTGGTATTTAACTATTTAAAGAATTGTTGACATAAATAATCATATAATATAAAAAATGTTAATTTTAAAGCTAATAAGAAGGCAGACAAGCAAAAAACAGGTGGAGGTCCACGCGGTCCAGACCTAACCCCTGCAGGAGTGTTGTCTCTCCAGCAAAATGCCCATCGCCCTGTTTCTGAGGGCATTCCAGGGGGAAGCTCCTCCCCTGAACCAGTGGCAGGATGCAGTGGTCACTTCATTTCAGGTAAAGGATGGTCATTGCATATATTTGTCCTCCATGTGTGCCATAGGTTTGTTCCATATAGCCCTCTTTTTTGTTGGGTCAGTTGCAGGGAATGTCATATCCCTTGAACTTGTGTCTGACCAACGAGATATTGACGAAGGTCAAATATCTGATGAAGACACTGTGTCTGATTATTCATCAGGATGAGAGGTACATTTTCCAAATAATGTTTGACCAAATTCCACTCTGATCAGTTCCATGTGCCCCAATCATATTTGGAAATCCTGTTAATGAGAATGTTAGGCTGATTGAGATTCTTCATGGAACTGTGGGTGTTTTTGCTTGTGTATTGCCTACCTGCAATGGCATGAAACACCTCTTTTATTGTCTGCACACACAGGTGTCCAGGAAACACTATGAAAACCCGAAGGAAATATTTCAGAGCCAAACAGACTTTATGAATTGCCTGGCAAACTGCACTTTTAGTTAGATTTTCCGCATCGCCTACAATATATAAAAAAGTGCCGCTTGTAAAAAACCTCAAAGCAATGCATACTGTCTGTGTGGTTGTGAGAGCCCGACTTCGCCGAGTTTGACTTCGAATATAAGGTGCTAATAAATCTTTGAGGTACAATATTCCCCCTCGGCTAAAGCGGTATCTTCCGAAAAGAATTTGCTCCAGGAGCAATAAAGAATCTTGCCGATCGCGCAAAATCCTCTCTATATGAAATTCTCTTCGTATAATTTACACACCGATATCAATTGGTCGCTCATTCATGAACGGCGAAGCCATGACTGGATGACTTCCACGCACCGTCACTGATTACGTGTGTAAACTAATCCTTGTTTACGCAGAACAAACCTGCTCCGAGCAGGTTTGTGGATTAGGATGTGTTGCTATGACAACACTTCCAGCAAGAGTTTCGAAAAACCGACAGATCCAGGATCAGGACAAATCGTCAACAAGTACATCCGGCTAAACGACTAATGCACGTATGAAATATACCCCCCAGTTCTCCACAACCTGGCCATATCAACCAAAAACAAAACATTTGTCTATTATTCCTTGGGCCATCAATGACAGTGAAGTGTTAAGCAACATCCTCGATGATCCAGGGTTGCCAACATTTTGCTGTCCCTACTTCTAATTTCCTATTCTGATTATATCTGAGATCAGTCATCATTCCTCTATGATTCCCACACACCCCATCTTTTCTTTTTCCAAAAGCAATTCCCAAACTCCAAAGCTGTGTGATGCCCAGTGCACCTCCCAAATTGTGGGTGATCTTGTACTTTATCACCGAGGATAAACCAAGGTGATAGAGAGAAACACAGACAAAAATAATAAAGCGTAAAGAATGGCAGTTCTTTCTTAAAGAAAATGATATCTTTATTCAACTTCAGTGCAGTCCATCAACCGAGTCCATCAAAGTTTATTTCAAGAAAACAAAAGGATCTTAAAAAGAAAAATTACACACAAAAAAATAAACCAATATCCAGCTAACCAGATTTAACCCCCACCTTAACCACTAGGAGATAATAGCGAATACCAGGCACTCCCTTGTATCCTAAGAGTTGTTCACAAGGACTTCGAGGCACCATTCCCTGACAACAGACGCAAGACAAAAAGACCTCTAGCGTCAGTTAACCTGTTTTATATGACCATGGATTTTGCCTCCAATGCCTCCTGTATAGGCCCTTACAATGACCTTGCATACCTTCAGTCAAATTACGCTGCATACACTACATGGCCAAATATTTGCGGACACCTGACCATCACACCTGTATGAGCGTGGTGGACATGCCATTCCAAAACTATAGGCATTGAATTAATAACGACTTGCTCCATTCACTACCCCTATACGTCTATAATAGCCTCCACTCTTCTCTGAAGGCTTTCCACAAGATTCCAGAGTGTGTCTGTGGAAAGTTCTGCCCTTTCAGCCAAAACAGCATTTGTGAAGTCAGGTACTGATGATGGATGATAAGACCTCACTCTTAATTTGCATTCCAATGCATCTCAAAAGTGTTTAATAGGGTTGAGGTCAGAGCTCTGTGCAGGCCACTCAAGTTCCTATACACCAAACCCGTCAAACTGTGTCTTTTTGGACCTGGCTTTGTGTGCAGAGCCACAGTCATGCTGGAACAGAAAAGGGTCATCCTCAAATTGATTGCCACAAAAGTTGGAAGCACACAATAGTCTAAAATGTCTTTGTATGCTACGGTAGACACTGTGCAGTCCAGAAGGCCGTGTTCTCTTGACATTCATCAAACCCAGATTCGTCCATCAGATAGTGAAGTGTGATGCATCACTCCAGAGAACACACTTCCACCCGCTCCAGAGTCCAATGGCAAAGGTTTTACACCACTCCAGCCGATGCCTGGCACTGAGCATACTGATCTTGGTCTTTTGTGTGGCTGCTTGCCCATGGAAACTCATTTCATGAAGCTCCCCATATGCAGCTCTTCTGTTGATGTTTCTTCCAAAGGCAACTTGGAAATCTGTTGTGAGTATCGCTACGTGTGGGTTATGTACCTTTCCACTTGGCGGATCCTCTCTGTGAGTCTGTGTAGTCTACCACTTCATGGCTGAGATGTTGTCGCTCCTAGACACTTCTACTTCACAATAATAGCACTTACAATTGACTTGGGCAGATCTAGCAGAGCAGAAATCTCATGTGCTGACTTGTGGCAGAGGTTGCGTCCTATAATATTGCCACTTTTAAAGTCTCTTCTGTATGACCCATTCTACTGTTTGTCAGTGGAGACTGCATGGCTATGTGCTCGATTTTATGCACCTGTTAACACCTGGTGGCAGCTGAAACACCTGAACTCAATTATTTAGAGGTGTGTCCAAATACTTTTGGCTATACAGTGTACTTCAATAAGAAAGGAACTCTATATATCTCTCACGTTGGCATGGACATACAAGTCCTCAGATCTTCAACCCCTTTCCGGAAAGAATATCTGTTCTTAAATACTTGCACATAAATCAAAACAAACCAACTTTGTGATGTGACTTGTCACAACCTGTATCTGTATTATGCTCATCTCTCTGGAAATCCTCTTATCTACTCTCCATATGGCAACAAAATCTATTAACTTCAGTCTCTATTTCATGGTGCAATGTTTTCCATAACATACTCAGCATATCCATGAAACCACCTTTACAACACACCCAGTTGCAAATTAGTCATCATCTTTATCCTTCCCCATGCAGGTCAAATCCTGAACCCCTTCAGCACTTTTACTGAGCTTATAGTCATATATTTTGGAAATATTTTGGAAAACTGCCTTCTATGTCAACATTTTTCTAGTATTTTTGATTATAAAATCCCTTCAACTTCACAAACTTAATCTCCTGTTAGATTTGTCACATTCACCAATAGCCTGTGCTGGAAAAAGGCTGTTTACTTTGGGGTCAGTGGCTGCTAAATTGACCGTTGATTCCCAGTGGAAGACTTTTGAATTGGTTTCCTTTGTGATCTGGAAAGCATAATTTATGAACTTCTCAGTTGCAGTGTGAGGAATGATGCTTCTTCCACTAACATTTACAAATGCAAAAATATCACACCTACTTCTTTGTCCAGTCTAACAAAGTCAAGAAAAGTACATGCATTCCTGTTAGTTATTGGAAGACAAAATAGAAAATGAAACAGAAACATTACATTGACAAAAAGGAGAGAAAATTGAGATGACCGGTTCAGTTACATCGTAAAAATCTGTGCAGTGCTCTGAGCGAACCTGTTGTGAAGAGCACTTTGTCATGAAAAATATAATTTAACAGAAAGTAGATAATCAATAGCACAGCACATGACTGAAAGCTAGGACGAGAAATGTGGATTTAAAGACACACATTTGTGACAGACGGCCATAAAGTCTATATATTGGAATAACTGGGGTAAGAGAACTTGCAGAGGGCATTATCTCCCCCAGAGCGCTAGATCGCAGGCCCCCAGAGTTGCAGCAGTGCCTCAATCTTCCGCAGTTGGAGTTTGGCACAGCCCTGTTAGGTTATGTAGGCGCTGCCAGGGGTTAGTGCTGCAGGAACCTGCTAATTTTCTCCAAGAAGCAGATTACAGGACACTTCCAGGTGCTCTTTAGAAAGGAGCTGCCTCACTCCAATCAGGGAGCCAGAGTTGGATGGAAAAGGATGAAGCTTGCTGGGAGGAGTGGAGGCGGAGAAAGAAAGAGAAAGAATGAGAAGAGAAATGTGTTGTGTGTTGTGTCAAGGTGCTGTTTATTGTACTTGTGAACTGTGCTGAGCAGGTGGGAAATGAGCAAAAAACGTTTCCCATGGAAAAGTAAAAAAAAGTGGGTGCTGAACTGTTGGGTTTGGGGAGCTGTGCGTCCCCTGCAGGCCACACATTATATTCCTGAGCACAAGGCACGCAGGATAATTTCTTTCCCAGATGACTGCTGAGCAAAGGTTCCACCAAACACAAGACATTAGATGCACACTCCAAGACCCTTGTAGAGAGAGAGAGAGATGAAGAGAGAATCACACACTTACTATGAGAGCCCATCAATACATGGCATCCTAGGCCACGGCAAGCCTTGTCAGTGTAAAGCATACTCCATAAACATCTAATCCTGAGGCACAGAAGAATGAGAGAGAGAGAGAGAGAGAGAGAGAGAGAGAGAGAGACAGAAATCCTGACACCCAGGAAGCAGACCTACCAAATTCTCTATGGTGCTGAAGACAGCAGTCATGTCCAGACAGAGCCTGATGAACTCCTGATGGCAGAGGCAGGCAGATAGCCCAGTTCATGCCTAGGGTGACTGACCCACTAATAGTGAGGTTATGGAAAGAGTGGCTGGCAGAGAGAAAATGAAACCCTTCTTTTATCATGGGAAATGTGTTTGGGGACACTTCTCCTTAGAACAGACCCACAGTTTTATGTTACATATCTCACATTACCTTTTGCTTGTCTATTTTTAGAATGACCAACTTTTATGGATATACATTTCACAGTTGCAAGGCACTTGCCCCCAGGTCTACGGTCCACAAGCTGCTGTCAGTAGGTTCCTCTCTGGCTTCACACAAGAATGACTCTCATGGCAGTTTTCATCTTAGGAGAGTTCTTGCTCTCTTCCTTTTCTTTGACATAGCTGTTCCTCTGGTGATACAAACAGAGAACAATGTGCAAGCAGGAAAACAGACTTAATAAATTTTAATCTTTAAATATTATCATCAAATAGTACCATCTACAAAAACAAAATAGAATGTGGCAATCCACACAATACAACCTGGAACATTCTATGGATTTGAAGACAAAGAACAACAACACATCCAATATGTGCATCATTGCAGGTGATGCTTATCTTGTAATTACACAAAGTCTTGTTTTGACTTCTCCCTTCTTTCTCTACTACACAGGTTTTCTCTCAGACTTTATATAGTCCTTTTATTGCTGAGGCTAATAAATCTTGCCTTTCCTTGGGTGAGGGCCTATGTATTTAAAATCGTTGGAAAAGCTATCCTGTAGCTCTTAAATGCATGTGTTTACTTACAGTGCCGTGAAAAAATATTTGCCCCTTCCTGATTTGCTCTATTTTTGCTTTTCATAACAATTGTTTCTGATCTCCAAACAAAGTTAGTATAATGCAAAAGACAACCTGAGTAAACATGATACAGTTTTTTGATGATCACTTGATTTATTGAAGGAAAAAAGGTCAGAAACACCTATATCACCAATGTGAAAAAGTAATTGACCCTAAACTTAATATATTGTTGTGCAACCTTTAGCAGCAACAAGTGCAATCAAACATTTCCAATAACAGGAGATCATCACTGTGGAAAAAGTGTGCTTGTGTTACCTTGCACTTAGCTGCAATGACCCCAAGACCTCGCACATTCAGAAGCAGCACCTCAAAAACCAGTCAGAAGTGGTTGATACAACCTGCTTTAAGATAAAAGGTGAGGGGAAGGACTGTAGTGAAAACAATAACAGAACATCTTCTCAGTGATAAGTAACACAACAGCATTCTTGAAAACTCTGGACTTAATGTCTTAGAGTGTTTTTACACTTATAAGCTTACTCTCAGCAAGCTGCTTCCTCCCTTTAAAAATAACGTACAGACAATTATCATAAAATGCAAGATGTTACAAATATAAAATAACAAAGTCAAACAACAGCAAATAAATATTAACCTCCTTAGCGTTAGACCCAAACATCACTCTGGCTGTAAAAACAGTGCTAAAAGCGTTAGTCCCGAGAGTCACTTGGACAATGGTATAGGCACATCTCGCATAAGACCCAAGTATTACTCGGGCTGTAAAAGTGCTAACAGCATTAGTCCCAAGCGTTATTCAGGCAATGGTATAGGTGTGTCTTGTGTAAGCATCAGGCCCGAATGCTACCTGGGCAATGGTGTAGACACGTCTTCTCCTAGCCTCATAAGGAACACTTCTAATCAGCAGTGATGACAAGGTGAATCTGTCTTCAGGCAGTGAAATTGAAATGGTCACTGAAACCGAAAGTGATTTTGGCTCACATGTGCAGTGTGCTGTTCATATTATTGATTATTATTCATCAGCATTATTATTTGCACCATTATTATACTTTAAATACTTCTGACTTTGTATTTTTTAGTATTTTGTATGTTTACAGTAAAAAGAGATTTAATGAAAATTACATTTTTCAAGCCAAAACATGTAATGCTTTTTACATGTTTTTTGAGAAAATCAGAGAGAAGTTTCAGCAAAAAATAACCTAAAGTGCAGTCCTTAACTCAGTTCATTTCCTTTTGTTTCTGAGCATAATTTTAGTCCACGTAACACTCTTCCAGTCATCAGGCTGTTCAAGACCGGAGATAAAATAGCACAGAAGCTGCCTTAGAGGCCCAACTATTTAAAGAACAAGAAAAGTTCAGGAGTTCAGGGGTTTCAGAGGCTGCTAAAAGAAAGTGTGACCTGGTGTCACAAGACACTTTATAATCCAAACCTGGTCCAGAAGTAAAATTAGGATGAAGTTTAAAGTTTGCCCATTGAGTTCAGAGTTTAGGGGTGAGTTGAATGAAGGTTCACTGAGAGGAAGAAAGAGAGGCTGGGGGTCATAAAGGGGAAGACCACAGGCAACGGTAATTGAGCTACCTTATCCGACAGCCCAGGAAGTCAGGGTTTTATTCGTTGCATCAATTTTACTTTTCCTACTCCCTATAATAACTCGCATATTGTGTGCTTTGGTGAGTACACACCATATTTTTCATGAGAGCAATACATAAGTATTGATGTCTCGTTACAGGCTGAAAACATTGTGATGGACTAGATAAGGTCACAGGGACTGGAGGTGCTGCAGCTCTCTGGGATTTAACAAGGAAGACAAAGCTTGACAGAACCCAAAAAGAAACAGTTCAAGTCAAGAAACTTTTGTTGTCTCTCCAAAACTTGAAATTCTTCAGCCCAAAAACAAAAGTAACAGATTTAGAGAAACATTTGTTCAGCTGCAGCCAGAATTTACAATGAAATGATTAAATATACACACCAACAGCTGAATAACTGATCAGGAATAATTTTTTTGTCACTTTTTCTGTTTGTAATATTATTTGTGTATTTACTCTATGGACACATGTGACAAGTCAAATTAACATTTATATTTCAAAATCAATTATAAGGCATCTTGAAACAGATTTTAAGATGTAAAATTAATTTAAGATATGTGATAATACTGTGCCTGAAGTCCTAAGAGCACTTACAGAATTTCAAAAGTTTTCTAGTCTCAAAATTAATTTGAATAAAAGAGTACTCTTTCCAGTGAATTCTCAAGCATACAATATCAGATTGGACACCTTCCCTTTTATCATTGCAGATCAGTTTAAATACCTAGGGGTAAACATCACAAGTAAACATAAAGCTCTTTATCAACATAATTTCACTGTCTGTATTGAAAAAATTAAGCAAGACTTGCATAGATGGTCAACCCTTCATCTCACTTTAGCTGGAAGAATTAACGTTGTTAAGATGAATATCCTTCCTAAGTTTCCCTTTATATTTCAAAACATTCCAATATACATAAATAAATTGTTTTTTAAGCAATTAGATTCAACCATAACCTCATTTATTTGGAATTTAAAACATCCATGTATCCAAAGAGTGACCCTACAAAGACCTAAGGCAGAAGGTGGCATGGCTCTATCTAACTTTCAATTTTATTACTGGGCAGAAAACATACTGTACAAGCTATAAAAACCTGGACATGGACACAAATAGACAAACATACACAGGCTTGGTCTGCAATATAAATAAAATCCTGCAGTACTCTTTATATTCCCTGCTTTGTGCCCCTATAAATACAAGTTATTGCCAATACACTAACAACCCAATTGTGCTTCATTCACTCAGAATATGGAACCAATGTAGGAAGCATTTTAAGATGGAGAAACTTTTATCTGTGGCACCTCTGCATGAGAACCACCTTTTTCAACCCTTGCAAACATATGCAGTTTTTAATGTCTGGAAAACATTTGGGATTAAATCACTTAGAGATCTGTATATACACAACATCTTTGCATCCTACAAACAATTACATTCCAAATTTAACTTTCCAGCAACACATTTCTTTCACTATCTTCAAATCAGAAACTTTGTTAAACAGAACCTGCCCAATTTTCCTCACCTCCCACCTTTCACTATGCTGGAAAAATATTGATCAGTCTTGAGGACTCAGACAGCATTTCTGCAATATATAAAACCATTTTACAGTCCATTCCTATCAAAGATTGAAGAGGACAGTGGGAAAAGGATCTCTCACTCAACATCTCAGAAAAGGAGTGGAAAGTAGCAATGCAGAGAATTCACTTAAACTCCATATGCGCAAAGCACACAATTATTCAACTCAAAATTATATATCAAGCACATCTGTCTCGTTTAAAACTGTCCAAAATGTTTCCAGGGCAAGAGCCAACCTGCGAACGCTGCAATCAAGTTCCAGCCTCACTGGGTCACATGTTTTGGGCCTGCGCCTAATTAACATCCTTCTGGACCAAAATTTTTAAATGTCTTTCAGACAGCCTTGGTGTCACAATCCCCCCTAACCCATTAACAACTGTGTTTGGTGGACTTCCAGATGGGCTTAAAGTGGAGAAGAACAAACAAACTGTAATTGCCTTTTCTACACTATTGGCAAGCAGACTTATCTTACTCAACTGGAAGAATCCTAATTCTGTTCTTTTAAGTCAGTGGATAACTGATGTTATATATTATTTGAAATTGGAAAAAATCTAATTCTCACTTAGAGGATCTGTGCAGAACTTTTTCAAAACCTGTCAGGATCTAATTAATAACATTTCAGATTAAGCTCTTAAAGCACTGAGGAAGCAGATTCTCTCTCCATTTCTTTTTTTTCTCCATTTATCTTTATCCGCTTATTAATTCATCGATTTACTTATTTTTACTAGCTTTAAGTTTTACTCTGTTGGTCATGCTCTCTTTCTCAGGGGTGGGGGTGATTTGTTTTCAATCGTATTTTTGTAAAAATTGATCTGTTTGCATGGAATGTTGTGTGATTCCAATAAAATCAATTAAATTTTAAAAAAAGGATATGTGATAATACATCTGTTTCAACATATGTTAAAGCACTTTTATTTCTATCTATCTATTGTGAATGTTATAGCGGATGGACTGGATGGAGAGTGACACCTTAACCAGCCAGAAAGCAATAAAGATTGGACTGCGTGGATGGAAACATACCTTGGCCAGAATGGTTCCTACTCTGTTTCTCAGTTGGGGAGAAGTAATAATGGGGGAAGCTGCAGGCAGAGAGCTGTTCATACCTCAGCATGATAGGTGACGATGCTCCTCTGGGATGGCCCCAGTTTGGACAACTGCAGGGTTGCATGGTACTTGTAGTTAAGGTGGCAGACCTGGGTACTACCAGGGGATGCTGGTCGGAGAAGACTTCCCTTCTTCATGTAGGTTCAGCCCGACCTGGAAATGGTTCGGGGTCAAACATAAAAGAAGTCACCTCACTTCTTTCAGGGATTTTGAGTTGGGAGGAGGTGCACAAGGCTTGCATCAGAGGATTGGAAGGAGTGAGGAAAAAGATATTGATTTGTATTGAGTTAGATGGAAAAAGAAACCTGTGGCAAGGTGCTTTGTTAATAATCGTTTTCTTTTGAACCCAGAACTGTGGCATTATTGTTGTGTCTGGGGTTTGGAGCTCAGTGATGCCCCTCTAGAGGTCACACTATCCACAAGTATGTATTGTAGCCTCTCAGAATGCTCCAACCACCGGAAAGAGAACTCACACCAAAGCCATCTGTTTATGCAGGGAGAAAATTACTATATTTGACTTTAATAAGAGTCACAAATTACTCATAAACTCTAAATACAGTTACAATTTAACCATTTATTTTCTTTGACTGTTTAGTCTACAGAGATCCAGAACACATTCTGGCAGTGATAGACCCTGGAGGAGAAGCCAGCCTATTGCAGTGAACGCACAATTATACTCAACAAAATTATAAATCATTAAAATATACACGTACTAAAGTACCAAAAGAAGAACTTGCACAGACAGAAGATGATTGGACAAACGACACCGAAACAGTCTGAACCTAGTCTACTGGAATTTTGTTTCCCTAAGACTTTAAAACTGGGTCATCTAGACTCAGAAAATAGGTGGATATAATTATTTGTGTTTGTTCACTTAAAAACAGATGGCACAGATGTTTGCATCCAGTTGGCACATTTTCCCTATATCTACTGTATATCACTTTCCTTCCTTGTATTTTGGTTTTCCTCCCTGATACTAACAATAAGAATGTTAAGATACTGTATTCGGCAACTCTAAATCAACACATTGTGAGTGATGTTGGATCTGTGCATGAGTGTGTTCTGTGAAGGACTGGCACCTAATCCATGGCAGTCTCCAACACAACACAATCTTCAACAGTCTTCAACACAATCCAACCTCTGCTCCTTAGGGATAAGCTGACAGAGATGGGATTAGATTCATACCTAGTGGCATGGATCGTGGACTATCTTAAAGACAGACCTCAGTATGTGCGTCTTGGGAACTGCACGTCTGACATTGTGGTCAGCAACACAGGAGCGCCACAGGGGACTGTACTTTCTCCGGTCCTGTTCAGCCTATATACATCGGACTTCCAATACAACTCGGAGTCCTGCCATGTGCAAAAGTTCGCTGATGACACTGCTATCGTGGGCTGCATCAGGAATGGGCTGGAGGAGGAGTATAGGGACCTAATCAATGACTTTGTTAAATGGTGCGACTCAAACCACCTACAACTGAACACCAGCAAAACCAAAGAGCTGGTGGTGGATTTTAGGAGGCCCAGACCCCTCATAGACCCAGTGATCATCAAAGGTGACTGTGTGCAGATGGTGCAGACCTATAAATATCTGGGAGTGCAGCTGGATGATAAATTAGACTGGACTGCCAATACTGATGCGCTGTGCAAGAAAGGACAGAGCCGGTTATACTACCTTAGAAGGCTGGCGTCCTTCAACATCTGCAATAAGATGCTGCAGATGTTCTATCAGACAGTTGTGGCGAGCGCCCTCTTCTACGCAGTGGTGTGCTGGGGAGGCAGCATTAAGAGGAAAGACGCCTCACGTCTGGACAAACTGGTGAGGAAGGCAGGCTTTATTGTTGGCATGGAGCTGGACAGTTTAACATCTGTGGCAGAGCGAAGGGCGCTCAGCAGGCTCCTATCAATTATGGAGAATCCACTGCATCCACTTAATAGTATCATCTCCAGACAGAGGAGCAGCTTCAGCGACAGACTGCTGTCACTGTCCTGCTCCACTGACAGATTGAGGAGATCGTTTCTCCCCCAAACTATGCGACTCTTTAATTCCACCCGGGGGGGTAAACGTTAACATTCAACATTATACATAGTTATTCTCTGTTTTTCACCTGCATTGTTATCATTCTTTAATTTACTATAATTTATTGTATCAGTATGCTGCTGCTGAAGAATGTGAATTTCCCATTGGGATTAATAAAGTATCTATCTATCTATCTATCTATCTATCTATCTATCTATCTATCTATCTATCTATCTATCTATCTATCTATCTATCTATCTATCTATCTATCTATCTATCTATCTATCTATCTATCTATCTATCTATCTATCCAGCTTTACTGCCAGTGCTGCTGGGATAGGCTCAGTTTTTATGCAAATGTGGCCTGGATAATAAGGTTGGAAAATAGATGGACACCTGGTTGTGAAAGTATAATATTCATGTTAGCCAGCTTAATGGTATAATGGCTCATGCTCCTGTCTCCCAACTACAAGGGCCGGGTAAAATTTCTATCCAATTCAATGGTCTGTCAGTGTGTACATTCTTAGCAAATTCAAGTGGGCTTTCTCTGGTAAATCTGGTGTCCTCCCACATCCCCACATCATACTTATTTGCCAAATCGCCTGTAAACTGGGCCTATGAATGGCTGTGCCTTGCCATGCAGGATTGACTAATGGGAAAGGCTGTGGGTGAGCATAACCCATAACAGCTGATATGGAAACGGGGACATGCACTGTATATCTGTAATCCAGTGAGTTAAATTATCCTCCCATCTCTTGAAAGACATGTGTTGCAGTTATACTGGAAGCTTAGACTGGGCCAAATGTTTACCCTCCCACAAGAGAATAGCCTTGTGTACAGAGCAAAGACAACACAGGAGTGGCTTAGGACAACTACTCTAGGAATGCCCTTGAGTTGCCTAGTCAGAACCTGAACCTCAACCCAGTCGAACATGGCCGTCCACCGGCAGTCTCTGTCCTATCTGAGAATGTTTGAGAGGATCTGTAGAGAAGAATGGCAGACATTCCCCAAATCCTGGTGTGTGAAGCTTGTCACATCTTAACAAAGAAGTCTCTGAGCTGAAATCACTGCCAAAGTGGCTTCAACAAAGTATTAAGTAAAGGGTCTGAATACTTGAGCCACTGGAATAGTGCAGTGTTTTATTTTTAACAAATTTGCAAAAGCTTCTAAAAATTATGTTGTTGTTTTGTCATTTTGGGATCTGGAGGCTTACTTCATGTGAGGAAAAATAAATATAAATGATTTTAGCACAAGAAAGCAACATAGCAAAATTAATACTTTCTTAGTTCACTGTATCTATATATATAATTCACTAAGTCCATGGCAAGCAAGATGCACGCAAGACAGCCACGCCCACCAACTCACAGAGCCCCGCCCACTAACAATTCATTAAGCAGCCAACCATGGCACACGCACGTCAGAGTCCCACCCACCAACAATTCGCGCGAGAGCGAAAGCATTTGCCAACAATGTTTTCATTAATTAAGAACGAAAGTCGGAGGTTCAAAGACGATCACATACCGTCGTAGTTCCGACCATAAACGATGCAGACTGGCGATCTGGCGGCGTTATTCCCATGATCCTTCAGGCAACCAAAGTCTTTGGGTTCCGTGGGGAGTATGGTTGCAAAGCTGAAACTTTAAAGGAATTGACGGAAGGGCATTCCCAGGTGTGGAGCCTTTGGTTTAATTAGACTCAACACGGTAAACCTCACCGGCCCGGACAAACAGAACAATGTAAAGTCAACGTGGCTCAGAGGTGCATGTGGACTGTAGCAGATGCGAAACCGACTGAGGAGGTGTTTGGAAAATGAATAGTCAACGTGACTCACAAGTGCATGTGGACTGTACACAGACGAAAGAAATTCAGGTGAGGAGTTGGGGGCGGGCACATGAGCAGGCAGTGCGTATTAAACGATGACTAAGAGATGACTGTTCACCCATCAATACATCGTCGTCACTGGGCGTCCTTCCCCTCACACCCCGTTCCGCCCTCCGTGCGCGACTGTCCGTCCAGCCCCGTCCCTCGCTCTGGGAGGTGGCGGCGCGGTGGCGGTCCTCCAGTTTTCAGTCACGGACAATTGTATGTTGCTCTCTCCAGAGTTCCCTTACAGTCATATCCTCAAACCCACCCCATAAGAAGAAGAATGTTTGTCGCGGATGTGAATTGCTGTATGCAGCGTGTAAAACAGTTTGTTTGTCGGGGAAGTGAATCGCTGTATGCGGCATGTAAAACAGTTTGTGAGGGGTATCCCATGGTCTTTCAGTTGGTGGGCGGATCTCTGTTAGTTGCTCTTGCGAGCGGGCACATGACCAGGCAGTGTGTATGCTTCGAGAGCGAGGGTAGACACGACAGGACCATCTAAGAAGAATCATATTTGTCGCGGATGTCAATCGCTGTATGCAGCATGTAAAACAATTTGTTTGTCGCGGATGTGAATCACTGTATGCAGCCTGTAAAACAGTTTACGAGGGGTATCCCATGGTCTTAGCAGTGTCTATGCTTCGATGTGAATCGCTGTATGCAGCGTGTAAAACGCTGTATTGTATGTTGCCCTCTCCAGAGTTCCATCTTTTCATTCACCTACAGTCGTATCCTCAAAACCAACCCCATTTGGACAACTGTGTCTTTCAGGAAGTGTTCACCCATCAATACATAATAAAGCAGCGTATGCTACACCACGGGTTGGCTAGTATAATATAAATATTAGATTGGATTAGATAAATTTTATTCACCCTATGGTGAAATTCAGAGAATGCAATATTAATGGACCTGCCAATAAGCAAAACAAATAATATAACATATAAACCAAAATATATATAGTAGGTGTGAGAGTGTTACGTATATATATTTGAAATACATTTTCATGAATGTATGTATGTATCTATGTATTTTTGGTACGTGTTTCTGTGTATATACTATTTAATGGAAATATGACACGAAGAATTCATTTAATTTTGAAGTGAGAAGTAACTAAATCACAATTCCATTTGTTTCAGCAATAACAGAGTATCAATTAGCACTTTAATATCTGAGTGCTCAAAGTAAGCTTGTTTCAGACACAGAGTGGAGTTGAGTGTCCAGAACAATAAAATTAAAAAGAAAATGACCGGGAGATGAATCAGGAAAGGGAAAAGTTAAAAGTGAAAGTCCAAAGAACTAGCAGGGGTCTGAATACCTGAAGATAAGAAAGCATACTGTATGTCAAAACCAAAATCTCTATCCAAAACCTAACACCTGGTAGAATGTCCTGTACTTAACTCATTAGAATAAAGACAGACAATTTCAAATTTGTCTGAAAAAATATCTCAAGTCCAAACGTAGTATTTTTGGTTAGATACGTGTCATCATCTTTTATAGCTGGAACTCAATGACAATATATTCCAAGAGCTCTGTATCACATGACTGGCAATGATATGTCACGATGTGTCACGTGACCCTATATGACATGACTGGCAATGGATATAGCAATCAGCGCCATGTAAGAATCTATGGAAGATCAGGGCAGTATTGAAGGGTGGCCGAGAAAGGAGACAGCAGTTTTTCTCCCTTAGGAGGAACTTTTCCTGGCTTTTCACTCCAAAAACTTTAAAAACAAAATAAAAAAAAAAATTCAAATTTTATGTCACAATTGTGAAAGAGTATGCAAAACAAAGTTTAAGGACAGTTTGAAAATCTGTATGTGTTTCACTCATGACCACTTGCATCTGCTTTTTATAACATTTTGTCCTTTTGGGTCTTGCTAATTTGGATTTTTGAGATAAAGTATTGAATTAGTTAGATTTATAGGTTTGCTCATTGTTTTAGTTTTTAGGTTTATACTTAAGGATTTTTTTGAATTTAGTTTATAAATGGTTTGTTCTGAGTGTTTGTAATTTTGTGAAAAATGATGTTATTTTGCTAATCATTAGTTTCCACTTTTAGAAATTACTGTTCCTTCTGATCATAGTAATTGAATTATAATCAACTGCCATTCTTTATTTTGTTTAGTTGTTACTAATTGTAATTAATTCAATTATCTCTCAATAATTTTCTATTTCTACTTTATTTATGTCTTGGATTGTTTTTGGTGGGGTTTGTTTAAGTTTTAGATTTCCATTTGTGCTTAATTATAATAATGTAATCACATATTTCTAAAAATGTACTTATTTTTATGCATTTGTGTCCATTGTGTATTCACCTGTTTAAACATATATGGTTTTGTCTTCTAATATATGTTTATTAATATAATGTTTATTTTACAAAATTAATCTCCAGTCCAGATGAGTGTCTCTATTCTGAGTTTTCCTGCTGTGTGACACAAATGTGCCACCTTCTGACTTCTACACCTAAAGAAACAAAATAGTTAAAAGCCAGTTCCCAGATCATGCCGCAATGCCTCACTAGACAGCAGATTGGATTCATTTTCTGTTGTATACTTGTTTGTTTTACAGTCCAGTAAAGATCTGTCATACAGCTGTAATCTAAACAACATCTATACTCCCCACAGCTGTTGGACCTACATTGAGATTGAAAAAAATAATAAAGCGTGCATTTTTCATATGAACTAATTCTACAAATAAATTACATGAAACTAAGACTAAAATGATAGATTTTCTAATGCACCCCTGTCTGGAAATGGAATATTGTGCTGAACATAAATCACAGTCACAGATTAACTTCAATTCGGCACACTCTGCAGATTCATTTTACAACTAACCAGGGAGAAAACAGCTTTTGTTCACCTCCAGGTTCTACTAAATAAACCTGAGATGAGACAGTGAAAGCGAGAGTCATTTATTGCAAGGATAAATTAGGGTTGGAAAAAAAAAGTCTGGCGCCCTTATCAGTTTTGATAACAATTTAAAGATTTCAGACACCAGCAGGGGAAGTGTGTGCAATGCTCCTGATTCACAGTCCAGGTTTTAATCCAAAAATTGAAGGAAGATGAAGCTAATAAGTCAACTGGAAAACCAAAACATCTGCAGGCTTTAGATTATCAATATGATTTCAGGGAAGAACAGGTTTAAAGTGAAGAGAAGCGCTATAACTAGTGGAAGCCATATTTAAAAAACTCCAGTCCTGTAGGCTTTGCTGCATATTTTATTTACGTCAGATAATGAAAGGGAGATGATGTTTATGGATTTGAATTGAGTGACATTTAGTTTTATCAATTATTATTGTAACTTGTAGAAAATTGCTATTCATCTTCAAATCCCAGACCATCAATCTGCCAGAGTTTTATTCGACTGCATGTTTCAGACTCAGAAACTCCCTGGCAGCTTCCATCTAAACCTGCCTTTAAATCAGTGCTTAATAGTTAAAAATACATTACAGTTGTTCACCACACTGTCTGATCTGTAAAATTTGCATTATATAATATGAATTATAGTTGGGCTGGGAGTTCGATATTCCAACAAAGAGAAACACAAATAAGAAGAAGCATGCTGATAGGTAGCAATAGTGCTCAAAAGGTAATGTGAGTTAATTGAGGATAGAGGACTGGTCCTGCTTTAATGGATGTTGGAGCTGTTCATTCTCATTGTTTAGACTTTGGCCCATCGTGCTTAGTGGGCTGCTGTACCATTTCATGGGCCACCCCTATATTTCATATAAATCAGTAGCAGAGTGAGGGTTTTGATCTGGGGAGCAAGCCTGCTAGTCAGATGCATTTAAACACCTCCTAACACCTATACATCATATTAATGCATACCTAGTACTCAACACACACAAGTTCTAAAGATTTAACATATGCTCAACTAGTGCTCTTATGAAATCAATGGGTAAGCGTCTGGTTTTTCAACCCAGAGCAGAGTTGCTTACTTGCTTGTTGGACCTGAATGAGAGTGCTGCATTAGCATTGTCAGCACTGGTAAATTGTAATGGCCATTGTCATTTTCCTCACTTGCAGTACATTCATCGCTGTATCGTTGTTACAGTTTTCATTTGCAGCCATCACACTGTTTTCTGTCTTATTTGCAGTCACTTTCTTCATTGGACGATTCATTATTTTGCTCTTCTTCATACACTTTGCCATTGCTGCTTTGACCAGGTTGAGATGTTGGCTGGCTTGAAGCAAATACAGTGTCCTCCATAATGTTTGGGACAAAGACACATTTTTCCTTTATTTACCCCTCTGTTCCAAAGTTTAGAATTGCAAAATCAAATAATTCATAAGTTATTAAAGTGCACATTGCAGATTTTGATTTAAGAGTAAATTGCACACATTTCAGTCACAGCATGTAGAAATTACAACACTTTTTCTACATGGTCCTCCCATTTCAGGGCACCATAATGGGGACAATTGGCATCACTGGTGTTTTTGATTACTTGGGTGTGTTTCACTGCTTCATTAGTACAGTCATATGATACCTTGGCCTGCTTCTACCATTTGAAGTATGTAGTTGCCATTGTCCAACAAGAGAACAAGAGCTGACTGTGCTAACGAAATCGAAGAAGCCAAAACCATTCAAGACATCCGTAAAACCTTAGGATGGCCTAAATCATTTGGAATTTCATTAAGAAGAAAAAACACTCTGGTGAGCTCACAAGGGACTGGTAGGCCAAGGAAGACCTCCACTATTGATGACAGAAGAATCCCCACTACGGTAAAGAAAAAGCCTCAAACGATCAGAAACAGTCATCAGGAGGCAGATGTAGAGGTGTCAGAGATGAAATACAGAGGTAACACTTCAAGATGCAAACCACTGGGTGACCAGATTACAGTTTATGAAAAAGTACTTAAAAGTGCCTGCAGAATTCTGGAAAAAGATCTAGTGGACAGACAAGACAAAGATTAACCTACCCCCGAAAAAAGCAGGAGCTGAAGATGGTTGCATTAGAGGCTTGGCAGAGCATCATCAGGGAAACCCCTCAGCACCTGGAGATGTCTATGAATCTCAGGTTTCAAACAGTCTTTGCATGCAAGGGATATGCGACTAAGTACTAAATATGTCTGCTTTAATATAGGGATCACTTCTATGTGCCAAACATTATGGTGCCCCTGAAATGGCCATTTCTACATGCTGTGACTGAAATGAATGCAAATGCTGTTGAATTAAAGTCTGCAATGTGCACTTTAATCATATCTGAATTGTTTGATTTTTAATTTTAAAAAGTTGAGTAGACAGGTAAATCAAGGAAAAAACAAGCATATTGATTGCTTAAAGTTCTAAATTGCATTCTGTAATATATATATATACATACATACAGTACAGATATTATTTGTATGTGGCTTTTTATTAGGTTGTAGCAGGGTAAAGTGAAATGGAATTTGTTTTATATGTCAGGTTTGAGAGTTCCCGCCACTGAAGTAAATGTATAACAAGTGCCTGTGGACAGAGAAAAGGATACTTCTGACTGTCTGATCTGTAATTGTCTATGCCATTTTTATGAAACAACAAAATTTTCACAATAATCCCTTGCAAATGGCATGCTTTGCATTGACTATTATGGCTATGCACCTACTTTTCACTGATGTTCAATACTAATTTATAAGAGTAACTTATTATGCATGAATTAGACTGATGAAATGCCCAATAGATGGAAAGTTAATTTAAGGAGTGGTAGAAATAAGCAATATTATTCTTCAAGGGAGAAAAAAACATACAATGTCGAAACAAGTATCTGTTACACAAGTTTGTTTTGAGATGGTTAACAAAATCAAAACTTAAAAACAAAATGTAGAAAAGTCAAAACAAAATGAAAAGATGTTTCAAAATTGTTTTGATATATTTGCCTGACTGCCAATTTTTGCGAGTCTACCCCAGGTTTTACCAAAGTTTGGAGGCTTCCTTAATGTACTGCATAAAGGCATCTTTTATTATCTTAGCCTGGCACCATTAAAGGCTACCAAGTTTAAATAGGATGACTGGAGAGACTACATAAAATGAGCAGAGAGTTGAAGCCTCATATCAAATGTTAAAACGAGTTAATGTACACTTAGAAATTTAATTTTAGCAAGCACTAAAGAATCAAATCAGGGAGAGCTGGCAGCTGAAGACAGAGAGGTATGCTAATTAATGGTACAACAATGAAATGTGACAAGTAAGAGTCTTGTATAGTCCTCTCAGGTAACTGCAGCCCAAATGACTATAGCATCAGAGACACCTAAATTAGCAGGAAATAATTGAAGGTAAGAGAAAACAAAAACATAATGCATAACAAAGGCATAGATGAGGTACTAACACTGTCCCCAAAAAATGTCAAGACATATGAGAATTGATCGATTTTGTTGGCTTGCTGGAGATGACAGATTTATAGTCACTCAAAAGGGGGAATGAGAACACAACTAAACAACTTCCTGGGTATGTGCCAAAGAGTGATGGAGCACCCTCTCCTTGGCTTGTGGGTAGGAACTCTGGAGCACTTCCTCCTGGAGTTGCAACTGCCAACCCTGGAGCATCGTCTTTTGGGGTTGCAAGCAACAAAATTGAATGCCACTGGAAGGGGCACTGGATAAGACTCTTGATTAGCCATCAGTACAAACGTTTGTTAGCACAAGGGAACAAACACCCTACAGTGGAGGCACAGGCTGAGTGAAGACTGGAGGTTCGAATTCTGAGAAGACTGGGTACTTGGTCTGAGGGTTGTGGACTTGACTCTCAGGCTGTTTATGTTCACTTGGCCCTCTGACAGAATGGCATGGGTGATTTCAACTTCTGACAGACTAGCATGTTGCATGTAGAGAGCCTTTTGGCAGGTCTATTGGACTTGATGCCATGCTGCATGGTGCTGTGGAAGGCACTTCTGGGACGTTAAGTAACCCTGAAAGTGGAGTACCTTGCAACGGTGATACATACATTTTCAGGGCTTTTGTAATAAATGTGGCTTTTGATGGCCCCCTCTCATGAGTTTTTCAGGATCTCTTATAGAATCAACCAAGCAGCCTTTAACTGGCTAAAGAATTCACATCACAGGAAGCTTTAGGAGTGTTAAAAACCCCTAGTGTTATCCATTAATACTAAAAAAGAGAAACACTGTTTTGGTAGATTTAGAATAGTTAAAGATATCAAATAACCATTAAGAAAATCCAATTGGGTTAGTTCAAACACATCTAAGACAAATTTAATTCACTCAGTTTTCTTTCAACTAAATTTAAAAGGCCTTTGATACAGTAATCTAAAGATTTTGTAATTAATTCAAAGTCCTATCCTTTTGATTGTTTTTATGCAGTTTTGTTTTAGCCAAAATGGAGGACTACAACTTTTAAAAAAATATCTTTTTCTAAAACCAACAATAAATATTTAAATGTATTTCTTGTAGTAAAAATAATGAAAAAAAAAATATTAAAATTATCAAATAAAATTAACAAAGAGCAAAAAAAAAAAATCTGAAAAATTAACTAGGACATATAATGGCAAGAGGGAAAGAAATAACAAAAACTCTTTCAATTAACAAAATGAAAGTGATATCCCAAAGGCAAAATCCAACAAATAGAAAAAAAAAAGATCAAAGCCAGAAATTAAAAGAATTCTAATACAGTAAATCCAAAACAATAAATGCTGTATCTGAGCAACTTAGTTAAATAAATGGTCTACTGAGCTCTTTAGTTAAATAAATGATCTACTGAGATACTATTACAAAAAACAAGCAGAAGTCAAAAGTCATCCATCCATCCATTTTCCAACCCGCTGAATCCAAACACAGGGTCACGGGGGTCTGCTGAAGCCAATCCCAGCCAACACAGGGCACAAGGCAGAAACCAATCCCAGGCAGGGTGCCAACCCACCGCAGGACACACCAAGCACACACTAGGGCCAGTTTAGAATCACCAATCCACCTAACCTGCATGTCTTTGGACTGTGGGAGGAAACCGGAGCACCCGGAGGAAACCCACGCAGACACGGGGAGAACATGCAAACTCCACGCAGGGAAGACCCGGGAAGCGAACCCAGGTCCCCAGGTCTCCCAACTGCGAGGCAGCAGCGCTACCCACTGCGCCACCGTGCCGCCCAGCCAAAAGTCAAAACCAGTTAATCCACAATAAACAATAAAAATTTAAGGAATACGAAAGAACCAACTGGGGCCAAAGGCACAGCAAAGAGCTCTGGCAAGAAGAAGTCTTATATAGTCCTATATGATAACTGCAGCCCTAATGATGCCAGCAACTGAGGGTCCTAAATTAGCAGGAGGCTCTTTCCCTGAAGGCTCAGGACAAAATTAAAGGTAACTGACCAAGGGATACATAAAACACACACAAAAAAGAAGACAGGAATAGGCACTGATTGATTGGCACTGTGAACTCTGTATGAGAAGAGCGAAATATAGAGAAATGATCTGTGATGATAATACCGATCAGCCTGTGCAATCTAAAATGTTGAATGATCAGAAAGTAGCAATGTGGCAAACAATACAAATTTAGTAAAGTTTAATATGTGGCTGTTATCACTTGCTACTTACACTGTGAAGGTAACACATTATTTTTAAAGTTTTGCCTAGACTGTTACAGTGCTGGATAGTCTATTCATGTAACCTGTCAGATTATATTAGTTGATACCAGTCTAGTTTTGTCATTTTCTAAGCCACTTAATCCAGACTAGGGGTGTGGGGAGTGCTGGAGCCTGTCTCACTAGCATAGGGCACAAGGCAGTAACCAACCCTGGACATGGCGCCAGTTCACTGCAGAGTGACACCACATACAAACCCATGCATCAAACACACACTTGGGCCAACTTAGTGTCACCAATTCACCTAACCTTCATGCCTTTGGACAGTAAGAGAGAAATGGAGCACCCAATGGAAACCCACACAGACATAGGGAGAAGTTTAGTTTTGATACATCCAAAGAGGTACCAAATCCATGTTCTCAGTCCTGCATGCACAATTCAGATCTTTATCCTCTGACCGCTAATACCAATGAAATTTAAGATGGGTAGAAAAATTAACGGAAAAAAAAATTGTCATGCAACGACCTCAGGTAATATTTAAATTCTCATACTGAAATGGCTACAAGTAGCCAGGGAAGGGAGGTGAAGGGTAACGTTCCACATGTTACTTGTCAGTTTCAGTCCTTAATAGTTAGAAATACAAGACTCTTCCATCACTAGGGTTACCTGGAGCAGAACATTTTTTCTGGTACAGAAGAAAGCCCCCTTTTTGTTTTTATTACCTTATATAGAGATACAAGAAAAAAAAACTCATAAAATGAGGCATCTTTAATATATGAAATTGTTTAGTCTGAAATTCCTAGGTCTATATTATTTTGAGATGTAGTAAGTATACTGGTACTGTCATTGAATTACTGATTTAATGGTGTGCTTTAGTCAAAAATATTATAAATATTTCAGAAATTTGCAAAACAAATTGAATAACTAATCATTTCTGGGTAGATTGTTCCATCATCATTCAGAGTAGTCACCTTTAATCATAAATCTCTGGTATGCTTTCTTTATTAGAGCCCTCTTTACTGCTAACAATGTTGAGATCTCTAAATGAAATAAAAGCGTGGAGTGAGCTTTACAAAAAATCTTTTTTAAATGAACGTGTAACCTGTAGGCATCAGTCTGACCTGAATCTGTTAAGCTGTGTATTGAGTGATGAGATTTACATGATCAAAACCATTTGCACATTAATTATAATTATGACAGCTCTGTTTACCTGTTGTTAGCAGCCCCATTATTTTCTGGAAGCCTGTGTGCTTTTCCTGCCATATGCTATAATACCAAAGATGGCTGTTTTCTTTGTTCTGGGCCATGGGTTCTGTCTTGTAGATAAAAAAAAAAAATAAAACTCAGTTCACTCCTGCATATGCTTTATTAAAAATGGAAGTCACCATTGTCTCTGGCCACCAGTCTTATATAAGTGACCAGGCAATAACCTTCACTGAAGTACATTTATCTGGTGTGTACAACCTAATTTGTTATAAAGTAAAAATGGAATATAAGATTGCTTTAAACAAAGTTATTGGGCTGTATTGTATAAAAATCATAAAGTATTTTTTTTATTTTTCATGGTTATGTGCTTTTTTGTTCATGCACCGTATCAATAAATCTATGGAGGCTCTGAGGCTGAATATAATTAGAATAAATTAAACTGAGGGGAACACAGCTAAAGAAGCAACATTCTAAAGTAGAAGCCTTTTCCTGATGTTGAATATTCATCTACAGCCCAATAAGACTGAGTATTTTTTTAATTAGTAACAACTGAAAGAACCTGTGGTGTGGGATTCTGCTTTTTTATTGCTTTATTTAGCATTTGTGTTTTGGAACATGTAGAATGCATTTTAAAGGTTTATTTTGTGCAATTGTTAAAACTGTTAAAAATATTTAATGTCGCAATGCTACTTTGTTTCTTGTGGGCGCAATCATTTTACCTGTAGCTGGTGTGTGGTTGCTAGCCATGGTGCTATTCAGAACAACTGAAGGTCACACCGATGATGTCACTGAATAGCGGTTATAAAGGTCAGGGATCGTGCACTTTCTGATTATCTAAGATTAGATAGAAACCTAAAAATATTGAGTGTGTTTATATTACCTATAGTCATCTACTAATACAGACACTCAATGTCCAATAAGAATTTTTTTTTTGGCTGCGATGACAGATAGCAGAGATTCATGGTTTTGACCTTTGTGGCTGTCACGATCGGTTTCTTAATTTAATTTATTTTGTGCTTCTTTGAAGTGTTTGGTACTCTCTATATACAACTTTTCTGGGCATTTGACACCTAAGAAATTCAACTTTGACACTTATTTTGTGACTCAAGACTCCCTGAGAAAGTTTATTATTTTTGTCATTATGCTGTAATGCTATGTTATTTTTCTTGTGTGTTGCCTCCATTTTCTGGCAATGGTGTTGATAGTTGCCATGGCAATGTTTCTCAGAATTTCCCAGAATTGCTCTCCATGTTACATTACTGAGTATATCATCGAGTATATTACAGCTATATGAGAGTGGTGGCTCTGTGGCTAAGGATTTGCACTGGTACCTGGAAGGTTGCTGGTTCAAATCCTGTTACTGACAGAAGGGATCCTATTCTGTTGGGCGCTGTACAATGGCTGATCCTGCGCTCTAAATTCCAAAGTTCATGCAAGAAGACAAGTTTCTCTCAGGGATTAACAAAAAAGTATATAAAAAATAATTACACTGTATCCAAGAGTGGACAAACCATATTATTTTCTGTGATTGTTTCTTTGGCACTTCTCTGGTTAAAGATTTAATTTCTGAACATTTGCCTTTGATTTTTTTTTCACTTCTTGCTTTGACAAAAGATTGGCTTGATTCCTGATTTTCAATCCTTGTACAGCTTTGGTTTATAACTTTCACCTGATTCTTTACATAAAACATTTTACTGCCTGCAAAGACACAACAATTAATTTTGTGATTTATGTTTCATCTGTCAATTTCTTTTTAAAAAGTATCTCTGCCTTTTTCCTCTCGAGGAATTATACCTGCAAGTCAATAAAGTGGGTTCAATAATAGATGTATTAATAAATGAGTAGAGGAAAAGTCGAAACTTGAATTGTTTCTGTCCTTTCCTGTCAGTCAGTTCATGTTGAAACCCACACTGCATACTTTAAAAAGATGGAGGTATTTAACCACAAACCACCACACACACTGAGCATAGTTGATACCTGTTGGGTTCTCTCCCTGACTGGTATCTAAAACTCTGGTCCATGTCCCTTATGCCAATCTTTGATGCTATTATTTTGTGTAATGACTGTTAACTATTTAGTTTGTGTATATTCTATTGCTTTCCTTGTGTTTTATGGGTGGTTCCCCAAGAGGCGGGGCCACTTGTCAGTTACTGTGTAGGGGCTGTCAACAGCCCTATAAAGTCCAGAGGGATTCCCACAACCACTTTCTGTTCACTTGGAATATGCTGTGGTGGTGACTGTTTCCTCTATGATCTTTTAAGCTCATGTTAATGAATTTCTGGATATTTTCACTTATTTTGCTTGTTTTGTGACTATTCTTGAGGATCTGTTTTATGGGACTGTGTTTATTGAGTAGTGCCTTTGTTGGCAACTCCTTTTTTGCCTTTTACACTCAGTAGAGCTATCAGTGAAGAGCAATTTTTGTTGGAATAAACCATTTATATCAATGATTCTTCATTATGTCCCTTTTAGTACAAGCCAGGGTATGATGGTTCCCCCTTCTAGTGGGAAATACGGTATATGAGACTATGCAGCTTGGGAACACAGATGCCATAATTAACACAAACTTTTTATATGAACTTACTGGAGCTTACTTTTTTTTCTTTGCAGGTAGAAAATCTTCCTAAAGAGATATCAGTTTGCTGAAGTTGGGATTAAAGAAAAAGTACAAAATCCACCCTTAGAAACACAAAAAAGGTGAGTGGCCAAGGTAAAACTAATAACAAAATAATCTGAAACAAAAGCTTCACAAAACAAAATGTTTCTTTTCTTTGAGAAAACAAAACAAAGTTGTTTTCAAACTAAACAAAACTGAATTAAACATGAAAATAAACACATCTTTATAAAGTAAAAAAAAAATAAGCTGCTAAGGAAATTTTTTAGAATGATCTTCTTAGGCAATAGATGTTCTTTGTTCTTAAAAACCAGGCATTAGTCAATGAGTGCTGCCATGTTATGTGATGTTAATGTGTTGACAAAATGATGGCAAAATAACAAAAGAAAGCTAAAAAAAGAGACACAATAATAAAATCCCAGCACCAAAAAAGAACTGAACCAAAGAATCAGCAGACATCTGTTCATCTCATGGACTCATTTATCTTGAATTAACAAAATGCTCACGGATGTGAAGCTTGGTATGATTTGAATATCTTAACACTGACTAATTAATAACCAGATCGGAATGCTAATGGTTCATCCAGTTATGCTGTATACTGTAATAAATATTGGCAAGCCAAAAATGGCTAAAATGAACAGAAAACAACAAGACACAAGTTCAAAACAAGAGGCCAAAATCAAAGTCAATCCTAGTGTTAAATATTTTTCCCAGTTTTATGGGGAGACCATTATTGTTGTTATTATTATCATTATTGTTAATTATAATAATAATTTATTTAAATATTACATGCAATCAAATAAATAGGTAAAAGGGTGTCAGCAATGTCAATTGTTCAATAAATTGCATAGATGTTTTCACAAAGCTAGTAAAGTATTCTTACTCCTTCATTTCCATTTGAAACACCATTAAACAGATTAGTAATATGAATTTGACGCCTACAATGTCACAAAGTTCATTCAAACACTACAGTGTAAAGAGATCATTAAGTATGGAAAAATTAACATTACTTTCTGTGATTGAAAGAAGTGTATATTTCCCCTTGATTTATAGTAGAGGCTGAGAATACAAATGAGGTCAGAAATTGTTTGCATGTGTCAATAAATGTGAATATGAACTTGAAAACAGCTTCATCAAAAACAGCTTGTTTTTATACATTTTATATCAGAGCAGTGACAGTGAGTGACGTTTGTGTGATCTGTTTGCACTAGTGTTCTGTGTAGTTGTAAAGGCAGAGGGCCACACACTCTGTGAGCTTCATCAATGACATCATCAACATATTGTGGTTTGTCCATGGCACAAAAAATATTCAGGATTCTGTATGGAAGCAGAAGACATACAACTTGCTCAACAAAGTATTTAAACCTTACCATGGACAAAATGGTCTATTCTAATTAATTATTAATATAATAATTAATTTAATAAGTATTAATTCTGCAGGCTAAAAAACATTATTTTAATATGGCTTTCTTAAAGCTTCATTTTAGCATAACTCTGATATTCTGTCTATGCATTTAAATATCGTTTTTGTCATGGCTCCGCGATCCATATTAACCCCTACTTTCTTTGTTGTTCTTTATCCGGTTTTCTGTGTTGGTGATCTGTGCCACCACCACCTGCAAGCACCGTGCAGTCCCCACATTGATGGATTGAAGGCCAGAGGTCCACATGACTATCATCATCTAATTTTTCCTTGTGAAGCCTGAAAACCATGAGGACTGATTGAGATCATTTATGTTAGGTAGAATGCCCTGTGGGAGCTGGGTGGTCTTGTGGCCTTGGAACCCCTGAAGATTTTGGTTTTTTTTTTTCTCCAGCCATCGGACCTTACTTTATTCTTTGTTGCTTAGTATTGCTTAATCTTATTTTTAATTTTTCTTTTTTCTTCATCTTGTAAAGCACGTTTAACTACATCATTTGTATGAAAATGTGCTATATAAATAAATGTTGTTGTTCATGTTGCTCAGAACAGAAAAGTAGTGTTTCAACAAGTATTTTAGTAAATTTATGTTACAAAATAATCTGCCATTATGCCTAATATTTGACCCTCAGTAAGTGGTTTTGTGATGCAGCTTTGGAAATCTGACCATAAACAAAGGGTGTGACAATAAATTTTGAGTCGCAGAGATAAACTTATAGTGTTAGACAAAGTCATGTTTTAAATAAGCAAGTTCAGAACCAAAAAAACAAATCATCAAATTAAGAGGGCCAGGTAAAACATAGTGTCACTAAACGTTTACTTGTCAAAACCAAAATGTTTCTTAAGATTTATTGAGATTTTTTTTTCCTGCAGTGTTTTAGGTTTCTCTTTGAACCCAGTTCAGATGAATATCCTGCGTGAAATGTGCTCGTAAATATGGTGGCTGCAGATGCATAAACATAGTAGCTGCAGTTGCTGTGGGTTTCCAAACTAGAAGTAGAAAATAGAAAGATTAGACCATTGAGTATACAAAAAAATCTACAGTCTAAATGTCTTTGTTTTAAAGATTTTTGTGAAATTCAATGCAAAGACACGTCAAACAAAAATGAAGAAAAAATTGCAAAAAATAAAAAACTGGTAAAAAAATGTATTCCTTGTGATGTTTCAGTTTATGGCTTGCATTCCTTAGTTACTTTTCTTTATGTTACTCTAATGATTAAGTAAAATTTTGTTGAATTGAATGAACGCTGCCAGTAAGAAATGTGGCCTTTATTGTGTATTATATGACATTACCACATAACTGAAATGAAACACAAAGGCAAACGCAAACATGTTAGAACTTTGTGTTTGTATACTGATTTACTGGTTTTGATTTAGGAATGTCTAATAACAACGGGGAATGCTTTTTTGTTTCTTCCCGATACCACTTCATGCTGAGCACAAATATAATTCCAGATTGACTGTATTACACAGACATTGGGAGAAACATGAAAATGAACTTTTACTGAATTTAGTGTATTTATTTTTCTTAATGATGATGACACTTTGCGTTAGTTCAGTTGAGCTAAAAATGTTTTTTGCCGCAGATTTTCGTTTGTAGTCAGATACTCTAACCCAATGTCACTCAGTGCGACTTCTGAGAAACGTCACCCAACAACTTGTGAAAGGGTCACTAACTATGGGTGTTCAAGATAGTGATGCCTATAATAAAAATGGGAGAGTATATTTACTTTAAAACACCACTAGAATGTCGTCAGATACAAAAAAAAATCCATCCATTATCCAACCTGCTATATCCCAACTACAGGGTGACGGGGGTCTGCTGGATGCAATCCCAGCCAAGGTAGGAAACCAGCCTACCGCAGGGCACACATCCACATACGGGACAATTTAGAATCACCAATGCACCTAACCTGCATGTCTTTGGACTGTGGGAGGAAACCCATGCAGATACAGGGAGAAAATGCAAACTCCACACAGGGAGGACCGGGGAAGCGAACCTGGGTCTCCTAACTGCAAGGCAGCAGCACTACCACTGTGCCACCCTACAAAAAACAATGTGACGACTAAATTAATTGACCTCTAAAACCCAGTAATGATGTTATGGGCTATTTTTAGAGGATAAGGTGAAACGATAAGAAATTAAAAATAAAGTCCAGGTCAAGACAGTTCCTTTCATGATCTGTTTTTAATAGACTAATTGTCCATGGGTAGCTGGCCTGGGTGCAAGCATGTCAGTTAAAATCACAAAAGCATGCAAACCCCTTGCTAATATACTGTTCAAATTAAAGAATGATAGAGGGATTGCTGCTGGTTTCCTCAAAGTTTAACCATACCAGTCAGTCTGGATGTTCCTGCCTCGTGCTGTATTATTGCTAGGGATGGCGCGATGCATTTTATATTTTCATAACAAAAGAAATACATAAACTTTGCAGAGGATAAATCATGTATTTATTGGCAACGTTTATCTTGTCAAAAGTTTTCTTTACTCTGTAAGGTGCGGGTTTCATTATCAGGGTGTGAGCGTCTCATTTTCTTTGAAGTTACTGCCTTAGTGTGCCTCCATCCAAGCCTGGACCACTTTATGAGTCAGTGCCCCCTCAAAGATCCTGAATGAGCAGGTCATAAGATGAAAATAAATAAATAAATAAATTTAAAAAAAGGATCCATTTTGTTCAGAGGCAAGAGATATGACCCAAAAACTGGCTTTTTAGATGTTTACTATAAAAAGGGCAAAAAAAAAAAGTCACGGCTGTTTTGTTGATTTGAACTGCCGTTTTTGCCTTTAAAGCAGTGATATGTTTTTTATGTTTTTTGTTCGCATTTGGTTTCATCCATTAATTGGTAGTAATTACTTCCTAATGAGAAAACCGCTCTTCTAATTATGATTATTTTCCAACATTCATCTGTATAGTCTGGTTTCTATGGAAACCAGAACCAGAAGTTGTAATGAGACTGAGCAGCTCAGATGGTGATTGCACAGCCTCTTGTCGTGCAAAAGTAAGCACTGTGTCTGTTCAACAACTGGCACTTCAAGTACACTGAAGTAGCACAATGGAGGATCAGAAGCAGATCTAAGTGGCAGGCTGGGTTTCTTGATCTTCTTTCTTATTTCTTTTAATGTTACAGTGGCCACTTTAAAAAGTTCCATCCGTCTTTAATCCCTTAGTGCCTTTCTATTTTTTTTTTCTGCTGTTAATGCATTGGGTCTTAAAGGAAGCTTGCCAGCTTCCATAAGACAGGCGTGTGTTGTCCAGTAGCAAATGTGTGGCCTGACACAAATGAAACTGTGTTGCCACCTGTCATCCAGAAGGACTTTTGTCCTCTTGTCAGCTCTAATTATTTTCACTTCCTTTGTGAGAAGAGAGTCAGACACCTTAGCAACTGTCAAGCCTTAACCTAAACCTTGTTTTTTTTATTTTTTTATGAGGGAATACTGGACTATACTGCTCTCAAGTGTTCTGGATGAACTAGTATACATCAACCCAGGGTGACACTTAGTCATGTTGCCCCTACGTGTTGTACTTCAAGGTCACCATGACTGATAGAGTCTTCCACTTCCTAGTGACACCTGCATTTCCACATTGGCATGTAAAGGACATCTTATTTTTTCTTTACTTTTATCCTATGCCACCTTGGGAGTTCCGGTCTGCCAGCCAGGAATTGTGATACATGAGTTGATATTACTTGAGAGGGCAGAGTTCAGAGAATATCTAAATTTTATTGCAGTATTAGCCAAGTTATCTTATATATAAATGTTTATGCGTGGAAGTGTGTGTGTCTGTTCGGCAAAGAAAGTGAGAGGTAAGGGCTTTGCCTCCGAGGAAACAGAAAACTCACTTAGCCGCTAATAACACAAGTGAGGCGAGCATGTCAGCAAAATGAAACCTCAGAAGAAAGACAAAGTCGCTTAGCTGCTAGTGGCAAAACGGTATCCCTTTTACTTTTCCTCCCGCCTCTAATGCACAAGTGAGGCGAGCACGTCATCAAAATGAATCCTCCTAGGAGAGAGATGCCTAGTTTAGTTCCTTTCAATTACTTGACATCTCTACATTTCAATTTTTTTTCTGACGCTTTCAATAGTTTCTAGGACCAGGCTTACACAGCTAGTATTTTTATAATGGATTAAGGTGAGAAAGCCCATATTTATGCATTTTTTAAATGTCAATCTTTGTCATTGCTGGCTGAAATGCATGTGTCCTAGCCATCATTTACACTATGTTTTTAACAATTTCTCTGCTCTTGCAGTGTTAAGAATTTGTTCTTTTTGTGTGTTGTTGGATTCCATAACTGCCATCACTCCTTTCTGGGTTGTATCCATAAATGCTTCTTTGGTTTAGTGTGGTTTCATGAATAGATGTTTAAGCACAAATTAATAGACTGGATGGCTTGTTGAGTAATTGAATCCATGGACTGCTGATAGCATCTATAGCAGGGTGTCCAGGGGCCTCATGCATAACGTGCATTCACACTAAAACATGGCGTAAGGACAAAAGAGGAAATGTGCGTAAGCACAAAAAAATCCAGATGCATAAATCTATGCGTTTGGTAACTTCCACGTTCTTCCGCTCCATAAATCCTGGTCAGTGTGAAAAGTAACGCACGTGCCTGCTGCCCCACCCAAACTCCTCCCAGAATTACACCTCTTTGAATATGCAAATCAACATAAATAGCCCTTAAGCTCAGCATTCTGTGAAAAGGCAATGGCAAAAGCACGAGGAAAATAGAAGAATTTCAGCGAATACCAAATGGAGGCAAGGAAAAACGTACTATTTGTTGGTTTAAACAGTGATATAATCAACGAAAAGAAGTTGATTGAGTGACATAGAGTGTTGGAGAAACTTGAAAGCTCAAGTTCACATAGTCGCATAGTGCCCGAAATAAAAAAGAAGTTGTCAGATATCACAGTCGCCGTGAAAAGGCAAGTCGTAGCCCACCATCTGAGTGTCATATGAAAGTCTTATTAGGGTACAGAGAAAAGAAGAAAAAAAGGGACACAGTGAGAAAAAAGCTCAAAATGTCAACTTTAATGTCGAAATTTCCACTTTAATCATGTATTTTATTTTGTCATTAAAGTAGAACATCATAAACTTCATCTTTAAATCGTTTAATTTACTAGTTTCTCAAATACCATCGTAACTAAAGTAGCATATTAAATGTTTTGTTTTGTATGTTGTCTTCTATGTGCTCTATGTGTGTGAATCACTATGTGCTTCTTAAACGGGCTTTCTCTTCCTCCGACTGGACACAGAATCCATTACATTCATGATATTATAACTCTCTGAATAATTAAAATACTGAGATGTATATTTGCTATAACTTTAATGATGATAGGAGTTAAAGTATGTTATTAAACATGGGAACATGGTGGCGCAACAATAGTGACGAGCTGGCGCCCTGTCCAGAGATTATTCCTGCCTCCCGCAGGATACTTGCTGCGCCGTGCGCGATCTTCGATGAAATGATTTATTGCAGCAGTACTATCTCTTTCAAACATACTAACATCCAATTCCTGTCCTTCCTTTTCTTTCTCCAAGTAGCCAATCGCCACACAATCAGCTCTGTATTAGATGTTAAGACATCTGTAAGCTTAGAATGCCGATTCTTCAAAACCTTTAATGGACATTGAAATATCTTCGTAGTACATAGTATGTTTAATTATTCCATCCATCTATCCTTCCAGTGTCATGCCAGCCCCAGCAAGAATACAGAGCAAGGCAGGAACAATCCGTGAACTAGCTAGCGCTGCAACACCGTGTCCTCACATGTTTAATTATTAACAATATAGATTATTTAAATGATGTTAACATTTTATCTGTATAATGTAATAAACCTATTTTGCTGCATTTCATCTTAAAAATGATATTGTTATCATATGTAAATACGTGCTTTATAAAGTGGCTCAGGTTGTCCAATATTATAACTGTATAGCAAGTTTACAGTGAGGTAACTGTACTAATAAGTACAAACAGTTCTACAAGGAGCACTTGATGGACTGATTGAGTGCGTTTATAGTTCATGGGATGAAGCTGTTTCTGAACCGCGATGTCCCTACAGGAAAGGCTCTGAAGCTGTATTAGAGCAGTTCAATAGGCAGCATGTGCTTGATGCTGTATACCAATAATTCTCTTTCCAATCAGCTGCTGTAGAGCTGTGATTCCACATTCAGATACGGGATATAAATACTCTCAGTGATGTAATGAGAGTAATATGGCAAAAGATGATCCGCTGTGGCAACCCCTAATGGGAGCAGCTGAAAGAAGAAAAAGAAGGTGCAGTGAGAGGAACAATGCTAAAGCAGCTATGGTATTTGGAATAGCTTGGCCATTCCATGGACCATTATATTGTTATGGGTTAATTACAATCAGATGCCTTAAACTAATAAACAATATGCGGTTAACTTCAATGTATTTATAAAGCCACGTCAGAGATGTGCATCTAAAAAAGAAAGGGAAACCACACTTGAACAAAAGCACTGCTTTGATGCTGGGTGCTGCCAGTTTGCAAAACTGACCAGAGATTTTGCGTACACCAGGGTATGAGCTGGCGTGAAAATGTGCGTGGCTTTACGCCAGGTTTAGGTTTTATATATCACGATTTGTGCTTACGCAACATTTTTGGTGAATTGGGTTTCGCGGATATCTCTGCAGGTCTCTGTTTTAATACAGGAGGCTAACACCAGTGGCGGTATTTGATAATGCTATAAAAATTATTCAAAGCTGATTCATTCAATGCTGATTTAAAATTGCTACATATCATGACACTGCATTGGCATCAACGTCTAAAATTATAACAGCCTTAAGTGGACTTAAATAAGTGTCTACCATCAAGAAACAGTTAAAGTAACACCATTATCATTGGTTCTCTTTCAAGTACATTTTATTTTTATGATCATTTTTTTATTTAAACAAATACATACAGAAGAAACCTGAATGCAAACCAATTAAGAAATGAACAGTATTACTCAATTGAACCCTGTACATAATACCCTATTTCCATAATTGAAGCTCTTGGAAGAAAAAACAAAAAAAATCAAATGGCTGATGTATGGATAAATGATTTGAAAATAAAGCAGGGAACTAATAGGAAACTAACCACACTACCTGAACAAGCTAGAAGAATCAAAAGAACAATGTCATTGGGACCGAGACATTCAGGTTTTAAATGATGAATTCTCTGCAGCATGATTGACTTGGCTTAAGGGGGATTAAATTTACAAATTAGGGATGAGAATTGTTACAAACGACAAACTATGTGGTTTTCCATTGAGAAACAAGGAGTCATTTGGCTGTTAAAGTGGCAAGACAATAAATTCATGTAGTTGAGAAGTGAAAGTGAGAGTAGATAATTCCTATTAAAGAAGGATCTGGGGCACAGGGGGAACAGTCACAGAAAGAAATGAAGAGAGAAAGTAATTGGGGTAGAGTGAGCAAGGAATGTGTGGCAGTGTGCTAGTTTTTAAATAACAACCCTGCAGCTCAGACTCCATGTGCTTGCATAGTGGGAAGATTGAGCTGATCACGCTTACATGGGAAATGTGTACTGTTTAACTCTAATAATGAAGTCATGTACATCCCTTGAACATGTAAAAAGCCTGACTAAGTTAGACAGGGGGGAGAAAAAATCAAGAGGGAGATGGAGGAGAAAAGAACAAAAAGAATCGGTTGGGAGCCAGTGTGGTTTGAGGCCAATGAAGCAGTGAAAGACACATGAAAGACTATGTGTGAGGCACTCCTGGGGTAGACCAGATCATTTCTGTTGAAAAGCAGGAGATTCTGTGGTTGACCAGGAAGGCGATGGAATGACAGAGTCAGGCTCAGCATGTTCTGTTAGACACTGACAGAAAGGTGGCTGGAATGGGAGTTATTTGGGGGCCGATTTTGCGGGATTTTCACTACCACCGATTATACCTGGGAGCTGGGTAAATGGAGCAAGAGGAGAGTTAGAGATAATTGAGAAAAGAGAGGGCAGCACTTGGAAAAGAATTTTAAAGATCGATTCTGTTCTGATTTCACCCTTGATTTAAGTGAATAAATTATAATCATTATTATTGGATTTTACCTCCTTCATTGATGCACTAGGTTTTTATTGGATTATTCATTTATTTATTGGGTATTTATTGAACTGCATTTTAGGAACTATTTGGGCACTGTGTAAATAAAACCACATTTTGCACCTGTTTCTGGTTTCTGTTATTATGTGTCCTTATTGCCCAGTTCATTCTGGTTTCAGGGTTATCGATGTCATGGGTTAAGGAGGTAACATGGGTATCACAGTAACAGATTTGTGTTGAAAGAGAAAAGATGGTACCAGAATGGGCGTAAAAATGTTTCAGGCAAACCAAATGAAAAGAGGTGGCAATGAGACAAAATGACGAATTCCAAGAAAAAAGCTATAATCCAGCGAGACAATAAAATTTTTATTCAAATTATTTCAGATGAAAATGCTGTCCTTTGGGGAGTGGATGAAATGCCGTTTTGGGAGGTGCAAAACTTTGTGCACGTTTCAAAATGGTGTCCTCAAATCATCCCGAGTGCACTCCTGCTGCCTAGTGGGAATTGTAGTCTCCACATCAGCACTGGCTTTTGTGTTGCCCTCCTCCATTAAAACTAATATAGCGTATATTTTAAATTTCATAAAAAGCAGTTCAGTCATTTTGAGTGATTGTTGAAAAACAAACAGGCAAACAGACAAACAAAGAGATTATTTTATTTGTATAGACCATCTTTTCAAACTTTTTCTGGGAGCTCTGTCTATAAAAGATATGTATGTAAAAGGTAAAATAACAGATAGTTTGATTTCATGTTTTGTGCACCACATTGTTGAGGGATTAATTGTATCATCAGCTGATTTAAGTGTTAGTAAATTTAGACAAATTCTTCTTCCTAAAAAGTGATACACTTTCATGAGGATGTTTGTGGAAAGCAATTCAGGTTACAATGGATATGGAAACTAAGATAGGCTTCTTCATATAGAGAGTTATAGCAATCTACATTGAAGAGAGTCTTGTAATTGAAGTGGATACCCTGCTGGGCTTCAAGAACCGACTGGATGTGATATGTGGGACAGCTTGGCTATTTACTAACCATGCTAGTTTGTGAATTGAGTACTTTTCTTATGTTTAACATTTTTATAAAGAAGGAAAAGGAAATGAGGCTTGCATTGTGAATTGCAATCTTGGTAGGTTCTTTAGTTATAATAAACTGTCACACGGTATAAAGACTTGGCAGTGACGCATGTGCCGGAGCAATGGCCCCCCTGGGCTACTGCTGTAATAGAGAGAGGCCACTGTAAGTGATGAGAACAGGCAGGGATGATGTGCTGTGCTGAGGCAGTGCGTCTTCTTCTTAATTTGTTTATTTTAGCGGGTGTCTCTGCTCAGACCAAGATGCTACTTTCATTAAACCTGTGGTGAAGTCCAATTTCCTTTTCATTTAATTTCTAAATGAAATTTGTAAGTTTTAAAGCCAACGGCATAATGATAAATTATATGGGCATTTTGATGAGGATCATGATGGCTGACTTTATTTGATTGTCTAAGTGTGACAAATTTTGACATGTGACGTATGGCTGAGTGATGGTCACAGTGGAAGCAGCGTGTGGCATTTATCTATGCTTTCTAACCAATGGGGCAATAACAGACATTATGTACTTTTGTCTGTCATCTAGTTTTATACAAACCACTTTACAGAGTCTATTCTAGCAGCATTAGCCATAAGGCAGGAACAAACACTGGGTGGGCTGCTAGTTCATCACTTGGGCGTACTCGGTCATAGCAGAAGCAGAAGTATGAAATAATCTAACCTGTACATTTGTCAAACAAGTGGAGAAACCAGACTAAACTGAGTAAAGTAATATGGAGGAATTACGCCGTATTGTGTAGTCTTTCCTTTTATCTCTATCTATCCATCATTTTTCTAACACCATCCATCCATCCATTCCATCCTCTTCCACTTAATCGAGGTCTGGTCGCGGGGGCAGCAGCTTGAGCAGAGTTGCTCAGACTTCCCTCTCCCTGGCCACTTCTTCTAGCTCTTCCGAGAGAATCCCAAGGCGTTCCCAGGCCAGCCGCGAGACATAGTCCCTCCAGCGTGTCCTGGGTCTTCCCCGGGGCCTCCTCCTGGTTAGACGTGCCCGGAACACCTCACCAGGGAGGCGTCCAGGAGGCATCCTGATCAGATGCCCGAGCTACCTCATCTGCCTCCTCTCGATGCGGAGGAGCAGCAGCTCTACTCTGAGCCCCTCCCGGATGACTGAGCTTCTCACCCTATCTTTAAGGGAAAGCCCAGACACCCTGAGGAGGAAACTCATTTCAGCCGCTTGTATTCGCGATCTCGTTCTTTCGGTCACTACCCATAGCTCATGACCATAGGTGAGGGTAGGAACATAGATCAACTGGTAAACTGAGAGTTTCGCCTTGCGGCTCAGCTTCTTTTTCACCACGACAGACCGATGCAGAGCCTGCATTACTGCGGATACTGCACCGATCCGCCTGTCGATCTCACGCTCCATTCTTCCCTCACTCATGAACAAGACCCTGAGATACTTGAACTCCTCCACTTGGGGCAGGATCTCGCTACCAACCCTGAGAGGGCACTCCACCCTTTTCCGGCTGAGGACCATGGTCTCAGATTTGGAGGTGCTGATTCCCATCCCAGCCGCTTCACACTCAGCTGTGAACCAATCCAGAGAGAGCTGAAGATCACGGCCTGATGAAGCAAACAGGACAACATCATCTGCAAAAAGCAGTGACCCAGCTCCGGTCAGCTGCCTCAACAATAGAGGCACGGAACATGGCCCATTCAGACTCAATGTCCCCCACCTCCCTTGGGATGTGGTCGAAGTTCTGCCGGAGATGGGAGTTGAAGCTACTTGTGACAGGGGGCTCTGCCAGACATTCCCAGCAGACCCTCACAACATGTTTGGGCCTACCAGGCCTGACCGGCATCCTCCCCCACCATCGAAGCCAACTCACCACCAGGTGGTGATCAGTTGACAGCTCCGCCCCTCTCTTCACCCGAGTGTCCAAGACATGTGGCCGCAAGTCCGATGACACGACCACAAATTCGATCATCAAACAGAGGCCTAGGGTGTCCTGGTGCTAAGTGCACATATGAACACCCCTATGCTTGAACATGGTGTTTGTTATGAACAATCCGTGACGAGCACAGAAGTCCAATAACAAAACACCGCTTGGGTTCAGATCGGGGGGGCCATTCCCGCCCTTCAAGGTCTCACTGTCATTGCCCACGTGAGCATTGAAGTCTCCCAGCAGAACGAGGGAGTCCCCAGAAGGTATGCCCTCTAGCACCCCCTCCAGGGAGTCCAAAAAGGGTGGGTACTGTGAACTGCTGTTTGGTGCATATGCACAAACAACAGTTAGGACCCATCCCCCCACCCGAAGGCGGAGGGAGGCTACCCTCTCGTCCACCGGTGTAAACCCCAATGAACAGACTACAACTCGGGGGGCACACCCACTCGGCGACTCTCACCGGGGGCAACTCCAGAGTGGTAGAGAGTCCAGCTCCTCTCAAGGAGATTGGTTCCAGAGTCCAAGCTGTGCGTTGTGGTGAGTCCGACTATATCTAGCCGGAACCTCTCAACCTCTCGCACTAGCCCAGGCTCCTTCCCCTTCAGAGAGGTGACATTCCACGTCCCAAGAGCCAGCTTCTGTAGCCAAGGATTGGACCACCAAGGTCCCCGCCTTCGGCCACCACCTAACTCAAACTGCACCCGACCTACTTGGCCCCTCTCATAGGTGGTGAGCCCATGGGAAGGGGGACCCACGTTGCCTCTTCGGGCTGTGCCCAGCCAAGCCGCATGGGTGCAGGCCCGGCCACCAGGCGCTCGCCATCGAGTCCCACCTCGAGGCCTGGTTCCAGAGGAGGGCCCCAGTGACCCGCATCCGGGCGAGGGAAAACGCCGTCCAAAGTTTTCATTCATCATAGAAGGTTTGAACCGCTCTTTGTTTCATCCCTCACCTAGGATCAGTTTGCCTTGGGTGACCCTACCAGGGGCATAAAGCCCCGGACAACAGAGGGACACGCAAACCCCTCCACCACGATAAGGTGGCGGTTAAAGGAGGGGCTTTTCTAAGACCACTTAATTTAATTCAGAGTTACAGGGACCTGGAAACCTCATAAATTTACTGAAATAGTTGTAAAATTCTTGAATTGAAAAGTCCAGTGCCCATGGTGTTACATTAACTGATAATAACTAGGGTGCCGTGTTATTTGTGCACTCTTAAAGGTCAGGTTCTTTAATGGCATCTTATGGTTCTTTACTTGGTTGTGTGGTTCCTCAGGTAAACATTGCTTTACAAAGTACCATTTTATTCTGGGAAGGGTTCTTTGAATATGAAGTTTGTTCTTTGAAATACTTCCTTATATTTAGATAAAAGAGCTGAAATCTTTAATGTATGATAGGCTGCCTAGCAGGACACTAACAGATTAGGAAAACCTGGACTTGGCCTGTATTGATGCATGCAGCAAGAGTTCTTTTAAAATCAGGAACACATTGGTATTTCACAATCTGTTACCATCTATTAATAATTATTCACTGTATGGAGCCTGTTATGGATCTAAATTAAATAAATTGTTCTTTCTGGAACCTTCATGTGGATGGGTTTTTAGGAACCAAAAATAGTTCCCCTGCAGCATCGCTTGGAAGAATAACTCTGGTGCCTTTATTTTAAAGAGTGTGCTTACTTTATCTGATTTGGGAGTGTGGAAAGCTGTCACCTGTTCTAGAGGAACCGGGAAAAAGACAGGACTAAATCCTGGACAGGGTGCCAGTCTATGACAGGCCTTACTCAGTCATACCAGGAGACTTCAGAACTTCCAAGTTATCTTAACATGTCTTACAACTTGGAAGAAAATACCCAGAATACCCAGAGTAAATCCATACGGACAGTTGCCAGGACCAGGCAGACAGCTGAGCCCAAGTTGCAGACATTATGCAGTATCATGTATCCTTTAAAGTTATATCTCTACACATCCATCCAGTTTTTAACCCACTTAATCTAATTCTGAACTTAATCTAACTCTGAAACTTGTAGTTGTAGTAAGTGAAGAGTACCCATGGTGATCCAATTTATGGTTTTGGAGAGATAAAGCTTACTCTAGAAGCACTGGACACAAGCTAGGAATAAATTCTGGAAGGGCCACCGACAATTTGAAGGAGGCACTTATTCAAGTGCCACAAAAGAATAATGAGCAAACTCCACATAGACAGTGATCAAGCTGGAACTGTAGTAACCTCTTTGCCACTCTATAGCCCTTCCTGCGTAACCCTCCAAAATCCATCCATTTGTGAAGCCATTTAATCCAATTTAGAGGCACTGCAAGTGACACAATTCAGGTCAGGTACCCATCAGGCCATATTAGCTGCTGATGATTAGGATGAATAGAAATTGTTTGCACCTGTGCCTGCATATCATAAATTGTCTGCATCGTAAGATACAACATAATTTAAATGCAAATGATGGGATAAGCTCCTTAGCAAGAGGACCTGAAGAGACAGAATACAAATCTGTGTGCTGCAATGGAACCTGTAAATGAGTCTTTGTTAAGCTCAGCTAAGAAACTAAGAAACAAAAAGAATAAAAATTAAAGGATGTCAATTAGAACTTAGTGTTGGACTCCAGAAATATAATCTCCTTTCCATGCTGTTCACTCTTGTGGATATCAGCACACAGTCTGTTCAGGGTTGGTCCCTACTATATGACCAGTGCTTCAGCATTTGCTCCAGTACCTGCCCAAGCAGATCAGATAATAAATCCAAGTATTTACAGCTTAGATGCAACTCTGAATTAAGACCATTACAGACCACTTGGTGACTCAGCTCCTTAACAGAGAGTTGATCATACTTTCAACAATGCAGCATGCCAACACCTTGAGGTTTTAATGCAGCGCGGTATTTCCCTTTCTTGATTTCAGCATGCTTCATCCAGCGGTGTGGTATCATTTTGGTGTTTCCATCGTTTCATCAAACAGGGGGAGGATGATTTGGTGAAAAGGCTGTCAAACACCTTTCGGCAATCACCCAGAATACCCTCATGAATGTGATTTGATAGCATACCCTGTATCATGTAAAGCATCTTTATCATTTCCATCCATCCATCCATTATCCAACCTGCTACTGTATATCCTAACTACAGGGTCACGGGGGTCTGCTGGAGCCAATCCCAGCCAACACAGGGCGCAAGGCAGGAAACAAACCCCGGGCAGGGTGCCAGCCCACCGCAGGGCACAAACACACACATCCCACACACCAAGCACACACTAGGCACAATTTAGAATCACCAATGCAACTACCCTGCATGTCTTTGGACTGTGGGAGGAAACCGGAACACCCGGAAGAAACCCACGCAGACAGAGGGAGAACATGCAAACTCCACGTAGGGCAGACCCGGGAAGAGAACCCAGGTCTATCTTTATCATTTCAGTTTATGAAAGTTTTTGTGGTCACATACTCTGAAATTTTCAAGTAATGGTTTAATGGCACCTGTAATATTGTACATAACCTCCTTTCCTATATAGCTTTAGTGCTATGAAGTATGAGTAACTGTAGAAAAAAATGCCCACCCTATAGCATACTATAGCAACATCAACTATAAGGCAACAAGCCACTTGGAATGAAGCAGTAGTCTGTCAATGGACACGCATGCATGTACACATCCATTCTGCATATTGTTTTCTTAAATTCACTCAATCCAATAAAAGAACACTGGGAACTGGAACCTGTCCTGGTAGCATGGAGAAAAAGATAGGAACCAAGCCAGGATAGGGCACCAGTCCATCAGAGACCACACTCGTAAATACACCATCATTCATTTCAGGCCACTTTAGAATCATCTTTTAACACAAATTTCTTTAGAATATGAGAAAGACATTCCAAGGAAAATCCTGTAAAAGAAAGGGATAAAATGTTGAGTGACAGGGTTGGAAATCAAATAGAACGGTAAAGCTGTGAGCCAGCATCATTCACCGTTTAACCACAGACATAAAAAACAAACATGCCGTAATGAAGTCTAAAAATTACATTTTAAAAGGCAATATATGTGGGCCTGTTTCTTACGAGTGGGGCATTATCTTCTCTGAATGGTAGCACTTTTCATATTTAAATTCGGAAGACCAAAGTAACATAATAGAGGCAGAGATAAGAGAGAGAGATAATTTTATTGATGTTCTGCATACTGAAAAATGAATGTCTGCCAAATTAAAGGGAAGGCTATTAGCTGCTAAGACGACTAATAAGCACATTAAATCTTTCATGTGGTAGGTTAATTTGCAAAAATAACAAGCTTTCCATTATGCAACAGTTAAATAAAGCAGTTAAGAGAACAGCCATGTCTTCCAGCCAATTAGGCAGTCATGATTTTAGTGTCACGGAGATGTCTGTAACATCAAGATCAAAACAAAACCACTGAACTCATGTGGAATCGTTGACATGTAAGCTGGGATTAAACTATTGCACAAAAAATATTGCCTCGAGAGCACACATCTTCATGCAAGAAAGATATGGTGGAGATCTCTTATGCTTGCAACAAAAAACAAATCAATTTAGGATGCCGGGAAATATAAGCCGCTCTTTCATTTGGCTTTGCCTCTGTGCTGTTAGTATGATGTTCCTTCGAGTTTCTTCTCTGTAAGAAGGCATTGAGTCTAAGGATATGTGTGAAACTGCTTTAAGACTGGATTGTGACCACAGCTGCATCTCTCTCAATGAAACAATGGGACCTGTAGCCAGTCTTGATGGACCCTTATGTCCATTGCGAGAACCTTTTCACATATCTTCTTACATAATACGCTACCGTGGCTGTCCATTTGTCTGTCCAGGATTTTAAATCACCTGTAGCTCGCAAACTGTTTGAACTATTGACCTGAAATTTGATATACATATAATTCGTGAAGTCTACTATCCGCTTTCGGGGTGATGATTAATTCCTCTTTTTATTTTTGTTTTACTTTATTGTAGAATCAACTCTAGGCAGCAGGCAGCAGAGTGGCCTTGTGGTGCATGTGTATGGGTGCCATTCTCATCCCTACCACCTTCGCCATCACTTCCCCTACCTCTTCATATCTTAAATCATTCTTGAGACAGATTGAAGACTTAAGTGCCAGCTTAAGTGAAAAATTAAGGAAAACGTACTACAGTAAGTAACTGTAGCACAAACACTGACTTAATCAGTTTTAATGCGAAAGATGCCGACAGAAGAAGAGAAGCAGTGGGCCGCTAGGGTGGAGAAAAGAAGAGCTACTCAGGAAGCAGCAAGCACATCAACCTCTGAGCAAACGAATGCTAAACGTACAGAGAAAGAAAGAGGATGAAAATTATGAATTGTCAAGTCAAGTGCGCTGTTACTCGTATAAGAATATTCTGTTTTAATACCAAATCTGGTCCTGGTTAATAAGACTAAAACCTTTAATAATTCTAACAAGAGTTTAACAGAGGACTTCTGTACCTAAAAGGAATGAATGAAAAGCAGAAATTAGATAATGGATTGCTCAGTTAATCATCTCAACTAAAACAAACCTCTCAGATATACAAAGTTAAATCCCCATAATATAATGACTGCTTTAAATACTTAAACTGCTTCTTTTGTATGATCTTGCCAGAATCCTACAAACTTTTGCAGATGGTCGCCTGGAATATATTCGGAAATATCAAGAGCACAAGTGCTCATGGTTATTGTGAGATGTGACAGAATATTTTACATGTTTCTTGATGCAAAGAGAATTGTTTGTAATGACATAATCAACAACAAAGATCTGGTTATTGACTTTCAGTACACCAAAAAGCCTCTATGTCCTGTCACAATTCAGGGTATGGACGTGGAGGTGGTCCACTCCTACAAGTACTTAGGAATCCACATCAATGGGAGGTCAGACTGGTGTCTCAGAACACAGAGGAACTATATAAGAAATGGCAGAGCTGACTTTTTTTCCTTAGGAGACTGTGATCCTTTAATTTGGGTAGTAACATCCCTCACATTGTCTACAACTCTGTGATAGCAAGTGCAATTTTCTACTCTATGGTGTGCTGTATCGTTAACATCACTTCAAGAGAGGCCCACCAAATCAACAAATTAATTAAGAAGGCAGGTTCAGTTATCTGCACTCTCGACCTACTGGAGATAGTAGTGGATGAGAGACTGAAGACAAAACTGAGTGTTATTATGAACAATGTTGCACATCCTCTCTCTGACGCGTTACCACTGAGGACTTTTAACCAAAAACGCATTTAGCAGAAGTTTGTCAAGAAATGGTAATGAGTCTTCTTTATAGCTATGGCAAAACACCAGAATAATGCCTCACTGCAGCTGCTGTTTAATCTTTGTCCGAGTCAGGAGTTTTGTAATTTTTTGTAATTCTTCAGTGTATTTCAAGTCTGGGGTTGGGTTCATTGTTGTTGTTTTTTATAATATTTTTGAGCTTCTGTAAAATGCCACATTTCCTTCTTGGGCCAAATAAAGATCTATCTATCTATCTATCTATCTATCTATCTATCTATCTATCTATCTATCTATCTATCTATCTATCTATCTATCTATCTATCTATCTATCTATCTATCTAATCTGAGTGCCTACAAATGGATTCCCTAATTCATGATGTCTAGCTGCAAGTACTATTCATTTAATGAAAGTCTGAGTGCCGCAACTGCAATAAGGGAATGTCCTCCTTTTTGCACGTATGGCTTGAGGAACACTTCTGTCACTGAAGGATGATGTAATGCACCTTTGTCCCTTCGAGAAACAGTGCAGTTCCTTGCAACGCTCGTATAGACAACATATTCAGAAAATGAATGGGTTGATGCTTGCTTAAGAAATATAATTTCCCTGTCTAATTTTGGTCAAGTATAGGGTGAGGGTTAAGGGTACTATATGGTTATTTTGATATACTGTTGTAAAGAAGTCAAATGCATATTTTACAAAATTTGCATTTATTTGCTAGTTTTGGAAACTATAGTTTCACATGTTTGTTATTCTTCTTTAGATGTTGTTGTACTTTACGTGAATGAATTTATCTATAAGAATAACATTCCTACTAGTTAAGTGTGTCCATATTCTAGGACTTTTGTTTACTGTGTTACTTTTAAATTGTTTCTCTTCTATTGAAAGTATTGTTAGATGAAAGTGAACGTATTCAGACTCTCTTGATTAGGTGAGAGCAATCCTCTGGATCAGAGTGGAAAGTGACACTGGCCTGTAGACCATATGTGTTTACTGCAGATTCACAGACATGACCCAGGCATCAGGGCAGACAGGAGCCACTGTCCTTTCTCACACTCCAATCAACTTAACATGAAAGTGCTTGAGATGTGAGGGAAAGCATACATAATGTTCACCTTCGAGAAGCAGGAACTTAGAGATGTTTCTTTTTTTTAACTTGAGCAGTAGAAAACCAGGGGAACAAACTTAAGAGAATTAACAGTGTAGTTTTCAAAGAGCTAGCTGAAGTCAAAATTAAATAACCGTCACAACCAACTGTCAAAATCAAATTGCTAAACAAAGCAGTTGTTAAAAGAAAATTCCTAACAATAATTTGAATAATTGCCCCAAATCACACTAAAATTTGTCATTTCTTCTTCTGCCTTTAATCCAATACTTGAATAAAAAACATCTAAATGCGACCATCATTTTATCAGCAGAGATTGATGTCATAACATGTTATGTCGCCATTGTGTTATGTTACCGGCAATAGGCATAGTAACTGTGAAAAATATGGCTGTGGCCATTTAACAATACAAAATGGTTGTGACAACACAAACAAAATATGTAACCTGTGAATGAAATGAAATGTATGTTGTTACAGATAGGGGCACTATCGCCCCCTTGAACCCTCAGATCAGATGCCAGACACCAGATAAAAGTCCAAGAATGAATTTATTATAATAATAAATGTGCACAAAGCACCCTCTTCTCCACAATACTCATATAAATCACCAATACTAAACAATACACAATCCTCCACTCTCCCAGACGCGTTGCCACCCTTCCACCCAGCTCAGCTCGTCTGTCTGGGATCTCCCACAGTCCTTTATAGTCCTTGACCCGGAAGTGCTTCTGAGCCCTCAGTCCATGTGATTATTCAGCACTTCCGGGTCAGGAAAAATTTCTCTTTTTCTTCAGCCCGGAAGTACAGTATATCATTTCTTCCATTCCCGTGACTTGGAAATACTTCTGGGCTATACGGAAAATATAAATCCCTGGGCCTCCCTGCAGCGACTCCTGATGGCCCCCATGGTGTCCAGCAGGGCTGTGCATTATAACTCCACTGTCCATGATTCCCTGCTGGCATTCGGGGCACCTCCATGCTGCAAGGAGGGCTCCATCTGGCGGCCTGGGGGTATTGGCCGGGATGAATGGCCGGCCATATCTCACAATGTCAATAGATTAACTGAATCTACACTAAGTTCTGCTTGGTCTAAAATACCGCTTAAACCAAGCAATATGAACAAATCAGCTTTCCACCTTTGGATATGTTAACGAAAGTTCCATATGCTAGGTACACTAATTAAATATGCACCCCAAACTGATTTCGAGTGTAGTTATATCTGTCAATAGTTAATGTCATGGAAATTATTATTTGGTTTAGATACAAAAAAATCATATTACTGTTATGTAACAAAACCTTAACAAAGGCTTATTTTGGTGTTAATCAGTAAAGTGGTCATTCATTTGTGTGCAGTGTGTAATATTAACTGTCATGCATGTGTGCCTGGGAACCAACTTCCTGCCTCTGATCCACCACAGTTCTGACAAGAAGTTCATCGAAGACCCGCCCACATCAACCCGAGCTGGCCACACCCCTTTCACACTGAGCGCCATGGAAGGGCATCCCCCAGAAAAGGTTGTTCATTTAGAGTCAAAGCATCAGCACAGAACTTTTCAATATTCGAGATACAAGCCTACCTTATTTATGCCCTAGGCATAATTTTTGTTATTTTGTTTGAGTTTATTAAAAGGGGTAGCTCGGTTGTTGTTGGTGGTGGTGGTGGTTAGGAGCATGCACTGAAACAGAGCGTTGGTACCTCAAAATTATTTATTTGTTGCTCTCAGTCTATTCCTTGGTCACATAAGAGATTGTGATATGCTGGTAAACGTATTTATGAATATGAAGGATTCAGAAGTCTTCTACTGAAGTATGCAATATCATAAGAAATATGTCCTACTTAAGCTACCTCTGACCATTCAAAAGTGAAGCTATTTTAGTAGACTACATTACACAGATGATTAACCACTTTACTGATGCTTTATAAGTGTTATTAAGAACCAAAAGAATTTTTTTAAGGTATTCTTACACAACAGTAGACAAGCAATAGATACATTTTTTCAGTAGCTAAATTAATGTTTTACCAAATTACCTGTTGCTTTTGGTTACCTGTGTCATTCAGGATTGACTTTAAAATTTTGCTTATGGTTTATAAAGCCTTAAATAATCTCGCCCCATCTTATATATTGGAATGTCTGACATCTTATATTCCAAATTGCAACCTCAGATCCTCAACTGAGTGTCTGCTTAGAATTCCAAAAAGGTGGTGAGGCGGCCTTCTGCTGTTATGCACCTAAAATCTGGAATAGCCTGCCAGTAGGAATTCGCCAGGCTAATACAGTGGAGCACTTTAAAAAACTGCTGAAAACACATTACTTTAACATGGCCTTCTCATAACTTCACTGTAATTTAAATCCTGATACTCTGTATATCCAATTCATTATAATAACTATTCATGGTGGCTCTAAAATCTGTACTAACCCCTACTCTCTCTTCTGTTTCCTTTTCCGGTGTCCTTTTGGTGGTGGCTCTAAGTACCATGATGTTTCAAAAATGATGGATGGATTAAAAGCCAGAAGTCTGCATGACCATCATCATCAAGTCCTTCAGTGAGAACCCTAAATACAAAGAGGACTATTTCATTTATATTAGGTAGAATGCCCAGAGGGGACTGGGCGGTCTCGTAGCCTGGAACCCCTACAGATTTTATTTTTTTCTCCAGCTTTCTGGAATTTTTTTTTTTTGTTTTTCCTGTTCACCCTGGCCATCGGACCTTACTCCTTTTCTATGTTAACTAATGTTGCCTTATTTTAATTTCTTATTTTGTCTTTTATTTTTCTTTTCTTCATTATGTAAAGTACTTTGAGCTACTTTTTGTGTGAAAATGTGCTATATAAATAAATGTTGTTGTTGTTGTTGAACAATGGAAAATATGCAAATTGTGAACATTATTGCCATCTTATTTAGATTTTTTCTGACCAAATACTAAATGTGCATCTCGGTCTGGACAATAGAATTGAAATCAGTTCTGAATAATAACTATGCAATCTATGCTGGCTGTAACTAAAGCTACAGTAAGTTCTATGTGAGACTGAAATTAATATGAAAGAACAAGCAGCACTCATTAGATATGTCAGTGAAAGAACAATCACTTTTGTTCAACCCATTCTGAATATTTCTCTGATTCTAAAATAGTAACTGAGTGTAACAATGACTGTCTGAAAATACATCCATTGCAGGGCAAAATGCAACCCAGAGTGCAGTGAGAGTAAAATGGAAGCCAGTCTTGAGTACTTTGGAATAGTTAACTCCTACGAAATATTGAAGGACTCTGATTCTTAAAGGGTAATTCAGATATTGCCTGCTAGACAGCACTACATAACTGCATTTCTTGATTTTAGGTGTCAAACATGACAAGTGATGAGTCATATCAGACAGTTTGAAATAACAAGTAGCAGAAAACGAAGTCTTTCTTTATGTGCTTTTCAGGAGGCTAGATGAGGTTGTCAACTCTGGTTGATGTAAAGTATTATTTCATTCATTGAAGTTCAAGGAATTAAGTCCAAATTAGAATTATTTCCATAAAATATTTGTGTTTGTTCGAACACAAATCCCTTCAAAAGTGTTTCTTTAATTTTTAAAGTTATGATGCCTATCAATATGTGCCGAAATCTTTAATAGCATGGTGGTCATTACACCATCATGTACTGTAGTATTTGCATTGTGTGTCAAGCAATTGATATCCCAAAGCTATAAACTTGTGGCACCCATGAAAATAAAGACACAAAATACTGGCGGCTGTGAAAATCAAGTAGACAAAAACGTGAATATAAGTCATTGTTAGGATTATCTCTTGTGGAAAGCAGCCTGGACACAGACAGGTAGACATGTTTAAATCACCCACAACACATTTATTATACAGACTAATTTTTACACGGTGCACACACAACCCCAAAACTCCCCCAAAATCCAGGCCTTAGCTAATGCCTCTTTCTCTGGTCTGCCTCCACTCCTCTCCTCCCAAGCTCTGTCCTCTTCCTCCCGACTCCAGCCATGGAATGGAGGGAGGCGGCCCCTTTTATACACACCCGGATGTGCTCCAGGTGCCTCCTGATTAGCTTCCGCCAGCACTCCACAGTGTGGTGGAAGTACCGGCTGCACACCCGGAAGCACTCCGGGTGTCCCTGGTCTTTTTCCCCCCAGCACTTCTGGGTGTGGTGGAAGTGCAGAGGGCCAGGGCTCCTCAGGTATTGGGGCACCCCCTGGCGGTGACCACGGGCCCCTATAGGGTTGAGCTTCCAAGCTCAGTTCCCATGGTCCCCAAAGCAACCAGGGCAGTCGCCCCCTCGTGGTCTGGAGGAGGCATGAGCCCTTCTCCGGTCCTCCCGGGCGTCCCGGCTGGGTACCACCCCCAGCCGCTTGCCACACTCTATAGGGAAGACCAAAGCCCACCTGTATTATCATGAGAGGAGTGGGATTCACCCAGTTTATTATAGGTTGGACTCCTCTTGTACCATAAGCTTAACACCAAAGCACAGATTCTGTCGACTTAAGAACTGCTTAAGGGTAATGCCTGCACAATCTATTACTCCCTTGCTTTTCCAAATTGGGACTGGCTCGTTTCGGCATGAGCAACACAAGTATCCCTGTATACTATATACATCTTGGTCCTCGAGGATAACCTAGGCATATGAAGGCATCCTGATTAATGTCACTTACCAACCAATGATGTGTTAATCCCACTGTGCTCTTCTCTGTTGGAGGAGTCCCACTTCAGTCTGATAACCCTGTGAGAAAGAAAGTTGTCTCCCAAGACTAGGTGCCCTGTATCTACTTTATTATTTCGATACACAAGATATGTAGACTTAGTATAAAAATGTAAAAGCAAAGCAGTATTTATTAAATAACAGCAGCAGACAAACATTAATTAAATGAATGATAAAAACAATATAAATAATAAAATGAATAATAATAATAATAGTAAGGTCTGGATGTGAATGTGTCTAATAAAAATATACCCTTGCTTCAATTTCAAAAAGCTCAAACCATACCTTCTGTAAAGATATAAATGCTGAAGAGTGTCTTGTTGAAGAGCTTATTTAATTTCAGCAATCAGGCTGATGCATGGAAGGTGCCTTTGATATTGAATGAATGGGGTCTCTCTTTCTAATAGGATGACAATTCTCTCTTTTCGCCCTTCATACTAAAAACACCACCTGCTTTTAAGGACCTAATGGTTTTACACACAAATAGTTGGCTAACTACTCTGCTGATGGGCAGTTTACTGTCAAGATGCGATAAGACGGCAGGCTACAATGACAAAAGAAAATATGTCAGAAGATGGAATAAGAGTTTTAAACATGCAAGGGCCAAAACCAGAAAGTCAATCCTATCTTTCAACAAATTTAAATGTTATCTAAAAATAGTAGTAGGAAGAACACAACACATTCAGAAAATAGTATGCCTTAAATTAAAACCTAAAACACTTAGAAATAATGGTTCAGATTCAAAAGTTTGAATGATGTTTGCTTCATGCCGCTGGCTTATATATTGTCACGCTAATGACATCACTACATGTGACCTCTGTAACCACACCCCCAGAAACTATGAAATGTGTCATGGCAACAGGATGAAGGATGCAATGGAAACAAAGTGCCACTGTGGTAACTTAAAAAATAATAATAATAATAATAAATCTAGATATTTACAACAGGACCCTGTAATAAGAAGGTTAATTGTGCCAACTTAATTTGTGAAAATGAAAAAAATTTCACAAAGCCATGCAATTCAGCTGAGAGAGAGATGTCCAGAGATGGACAAAGGATATCTGTAAGCCATGTTAGATTGACAGAGGGTGTGTGAGAGGCACACAAGCAGGTTATTCTAAAATAAAGTGCTAATATCTGTGTGACCACTATGGTTGAAAAAACCCAGAGTCTGTGATAAATGATGAGGACAGGTGAAGGTATTTATAACCAGCCTATGCTCTGGTAGTTGTCTATGTCTGACATGAATGTGAGTGTTTATAATGACGAGGATCCAGCACGACATCAGAAGCAAACCTAGGTTGCCAGCATTTCCGGCTAGAAGGGGCATCTGAAACAAGCCTTCTCCCACTGGGCTAGGATGTCCCTCTGCTTCTCTCTGGCATGTCTATGTATGTGTAATCACATCACTACGTTGTTGGCCTCTTTTCATTGGCTCACTATTAGTTATAGGGTGAATTTTAAGATTTTAACGTTTGTGTTTAAAGCATTACATTGGCCAGTTCCACCATACTTCAGGTGTTCCATATTTGTCAAACAAGGCAGCTGAGGTCTTCAAATCAGGTATTGCTGACTGTTGCACATGCACAGTTGAAGCTAAGGCGCGATAACGCCTTTGCAGTGGCTGGAGCTAAACTGTGGAATGGTTTGTCCCTTGCAAAAACATTGGCTCCCATGATTCATAGTTTTAAATTTTTACTAACAAAGCACTTTTATTCAGTTGCGATTTGGCTTATGAGTTTGAGTGTTTAAATCTTTCTGTTCATATTGTTTATACTGTGTTCATTTTATTCTTGCGCATGTATTTTAATTAAAATAATTATACATAGGTTATTTATGTTTGTACATTGGTGTACGTGTGGTCATGTATGTATAACTTTTTATTTAATTATTATCATTCTTTCTGGCTTTTATTTCTTATTGTTAGCTTTTATTCGTTGTATAGCACTTTGGTCAACATTTAGTTGTTTTAAATGTGTTGTACTGCGGTGGGTTGGCACCCTGCCCAGGATTGGTTCCCTGCCTTGTGCCCTGTGTTGGCTGGGATTGGCTCCAGCAGACCCCCGTGACCCTGTGTTCGGATTCAGCGGGTTGGAAAATGGATGGATGGATGGAAATGTGTTGTATAAATAAACCATAAAACCATATTATTAGAGGCCAAAGAAAAGGTTTTAAAAAACAATGAATAAAAACTTTAAAAAATCCAGCTCATCATGACAGAGTGTTCAAATACGGTTCATCACAGTCTGTCTGAACATCCTGCTGTGAGCGCTTGAGCTGATTCACTTACAGAGAAAACAAACTTTCAGGCAGAAAACAGTTTACCTACATTAGGATATCCTGAAGTTTTGCACAAGTCTCATATCTCATGGTAACAAAAACCTTTAGAACTGGTCAACTTCCAGTACAAACAGTTCACTATCTGCTATTCACAGAGCTCCATAGTACAGATAGAGATGCCTGTCTATTCTTTTCATCTCCAGGAAGGGACAACTGGAGTCAAATGAATGAAGAAGCTTATCGTGTTTGTTGTGTGCCTTAAAAGATCCCAATATTGTTTCTTCAAGTTCAAGAATAAAGTGTGCTTAAAGTGACTTTTCTGACTGTTATTTGTACAATTTTGGACCCAATATGCCACACTGTAAAGTACAGTATATAAATTTCAGCTTGATTTTAATAGTGTCAGCAGTCCTAAAATGATAATTGTCCTGTCCATAGTGCAACAAAAATTCTTGTAATGAATAGGTGAAATAAGATTATATTTATTAAATGGTGATTGCCTGTACAGACAATAATAATCACATCAACAATAATTAAAGGAGAAGGAAATAAGGAAACTCATTGGTTAACTGAATAAAATAAAAACCAGCAAGCTGAACTAATTATTAAAAGGAGAGGTTAATTATCTAAAGGCCAACACTGTAAATATCTCGGATGATATCCAAGCAAAGTAATTAAGCTAAATGAAAGAAAACAAGAAATACAAAGAAAAATTAACACAAAATTTAAATGAAAGTTCAAAACTTATACAAATCAAAATCCAGTGAATACTGTAAAGTAAAAGATAGTCCTAAGAGATTAATTAACATATGGAATTTCTATTTTTAAAACAAAAAGAGTAATAATCTGTTTATTGGGAATAGACAAATATGACCAAAGCAAGGAGAAGCAAAGAGCTTCAATGCCCCAACCAGAATCTGTGATGAAGACTCAGCACCTCATGTGGCTGCCATAATTGGAGACCTACACTTTTTAAAGTGGCTGGTCCAGAAGAGGCTTTCTTCAAACCAACTAGGTCTCAACTGCTATCTGCTGGCTTCAGCCTGAGCAGGACCCAAACTGGGGAGCAGTCTTTAAAGGTTCAAAATGCGAAGAAAGTCAAAAATGCCTCACTTGGGAGAGAACCATTAACCTCTGGCTTATAAAGACAAGCCAAACAAAGTACCCTAGTAAATGGAGAATATTTATTAACAAAATAGAAAATATAACCCCCCAAAAAATCAAAAGGACAAAAAGGAGTTGCCTAAAAGGCAATCTAAGGCAAACAAATGTCAATATACAATCCATAAACAAAATCCAATAATAATCCAAGAAGCACAAAAAATCCATAAAAACAGAAATATCAATAAATGACCATATTCACTTTATCTCCAAATTCAAATGAAATGTTTGCTGAGACTCTCTTTCCTGACTGAATATAAAGCCAGATGGAGGACCCAGTTACATTAAGGTGGCCCCACCTCCTGGGGTTTAACACAGAAATACACAGAAAAAGGTTGCTACATTTAAAGTCACAAACACAGTTACAAACATAATGTAAAATACATTCTAGATATAAAAAAAAAATAATAATTCAAAAAAGACAATTCTGTAAAGCATTGTCACACACATGCAATTCGGAAGCAGTTTATGGGCTCAAATAATTGTATGTTCCCGCCAGACTGGAGATTGGTGTTGTACTCTAACTCTTTCTCCTCTTTTCCCAACACAACAACTGAAGAATTAGTCCAATAATCACTTCCAACTAAAGAACACCAAAGCTTGAATGGCAGAATCTGCACACCTCTGCCTTAAATTGGGACAGTGTGATGACATCATGTAACTCCCACATAACAGACACATACTATTCCACATGTCTGGCAACAAGCATCATTGCCATCAGTAATATGGACACGGTTAAGAGGAATGAACAGTAAATGGTAGCTCTTCTTAGGAAACAATAGTCCAAAATGACTATGTTATTGTAACATTAAAAGATTTCAGCAGTTGGAAAAACAAATTGCATAAACTCAAAAGAACTTAAAAATGAGCTTCAGAGGTTCCGTTGGAAAAAGGAGAATTTCTGACCTGGATGATTGTTTTTGAACGTCTTAAATTTCCTGCTTCTTTGTTGTTTGCTCAAGTAAATGTGGACATTTCCAGAGAGGCTTATTAGTTAGCACAAATAATAATCAATGAATAATAATGAACTTAATTAGGATAACCTTTTTCAAAGGGGCTCCCATACAATTAAACATATGAAATGTTTTGCTTGTAAAATTTTAATTAAATTATGAAGATCCTTTCAGAGTACCTTGCACACTATCAATAATAATGGCAAGATAGGGTGTCCATATTTTTCTCCTGATAGTTGCCATGCAATTCTCATATGTCATGTTATGATGAGTTTATGTAAACCTCTGTTACCTCACTGTGTCTGCAGTGTTTTGGTTCCAAGAAACAAACCAAAATTGGTGGTTTGTTGTTTAACTGTGAACATTTTTCGTTTGTGATACCCACATCTTTTATTCAAAGAATGTGTTGACAACAAAACACTTGGCACTAACATTACATTTAACACATGTGCACCAATGGCACCACAAAGCTGCTGGTCACAGAACTTGTTGGCTGTACCTTAGGTCACAGTTGAAATGGTTTCAGTTTTTCACAGTTTATTGCCTGTCACTGCTGGGGTGGTATGTGGAAAGTGGGCTTATTGAGGTTTCTTCTCATTCCATGATCTGTTAGTTGCTGCTCTGTTTTCAGTGCTTTCAGAATAAAAAAAATCCAATGAAATGAGACTGGTTTCCATCTAAACATAATTTTTCTAGCTATCTTTTATTGATAGCTCTTTGGCTGGCTCCGTCCCATTGGCTCTTAAATCTTTGAATATGTCATGATGGCAAGTCAAGCCTGCTAATCAAGCCCTTTTGTTGTTAATTTATGTGTTACTATATATTACTTCTACCTTCTAAGCAAGTAATTCACTATATATAAAATACATTTCTATTAATTTCATTGGTAGGTGTATAGTATTGGGCAAATGTTTTAACTACACAAAAAGTTTTATAGCACTTGCAATCCAGAACAGTTACTCCCTCTGAAGCTAAATATGTTTGGTCCTGGCCAGTTCTTGGATGGGAGACTGTCTAGGAAATGTTTGGGTTGCTGCTGGAAGAGATGTTGGTGAGGTGCTTACTTTATTAGCCTCTATTGGAATCAGCGGTATTTCCTACATTTGGTCTGCTTTGCATCTCTTTGGTCATACACAGTTTGTTCAACTTAAGAATTTTAGATCACAGCCCACCCCAGTCACTAGTTGTGCTCCCCAAGGCTCTGTTTTGGGCCCTCTTTTATTTATTATCTACATTCTACCACATGGCAATGTTTTTAGGAGATTTGGTGGTTCAATTTCATTGCTACACCGAGGACACCCAGCTATATTTATCTACCATGCCTAATTCTGTCATTCCTCCCTTCATCCTTTCTGATTGCCTTGCTGAAATAAAAGTGTGGTTCTCATCCAATTTTCTCAAACTTAATAATGATTAGACTGAGGTTCTCCTCATTGGCACTAAATCTTTTCTCGCTAGACTTGACAGTTTTTCTTTGATAATTGATGGTTCTATAGTTTCTCCTTCTCCTCAGGTTAAGAGCTTTGGTGCCATCCTTGACAACACTCTATCTTTCAAAGAACACATTTATAATATTACCTGGTCTGCATATTTTCACTTTCACAATATAAACCATCTTCATCCATTTCTTACAACTAATAGTACTGGTTCTCCTTCCTCACAAGTTATTGCACAGGCTTCAGCTGGTTCAGAATTTTGCTGCTTATTTTATTCCTAGAACCACTCTGATTTTGCTATTAACATTCAAAGCTCTTCATAATCTGGCACCCCAATATCTTTCGGATCTGTTACACATTTACATGCCTGCTCGTTCTCTTAGATCTTATTCAAACTTCCTTGTTACACTCTCTGCTCATTTATATGCTCTGGGCTTTAGATCTTTTAGCTTCATTGTGCCTCGTCTTTGGAACTCCCTCCCTCGAGATATCTGCAGCATTGATTCACATCCCAATTTCAAATCCAGACTTAAAGCTTATCTTTTTAGACTTGCTTACTTTCCTGATTTTGCTCCTTGACTGCATGGGTTTTGCACTTTTATTATATTTATATAATGTTATCAAGAATTAAAGAGAAGTATTCATTCACTTAACACGTTTAAATGCCAAGATAGTATTTTTACAGGAGACTCACATAATAAGTAAGGACTGGTTTCAGTTGCAAAAGGATTGGATCGGCCAAATTTTTCACTCCACCTGTGCAAAAAAAAAAAAGTTGTGTGGGAATTTTAATATACAGAAGTATCCCATGTTTAGCATCAGATGTTATATGTGATCCTGAAGGGCGATATGTCATGATGATGGGCAATTTATTTTATACTAAGGTAATTCTGATAAATATTTATGCACCGAAAGTGGATTTCAACCAAAATTTATTCTATTCCTTGAGTCATAAAATCATAATGGCCAGATACTTTAATTACAGTATGTTTTAAATCCAGACCTGAATAGGTCTTCAGCTACAGCAATGATAACATCTAATACTGCAAAAAAAATTACACAGTTTGTAATGGATTAGAACTTATCAGCCCCATGGAGGTTTTTCAATCCAAACCTTAGAGCACATGCCTTCTTCTCACAAGTTCATTCTTGTTACTCAAGAATTGATTATTTTATCATAGACAATACTTTTTTGCCCATTATCAAATTGTGTAAGTTTAATACTATTTTTATCTCTGACCACACCCCTCTGATCATGGAGCTTAACTTTCTATGCCCTACACACATCTCATAGATGGCATCTTATCCCCCTGTTATTAGCTGATGAGCAATGTACAGAATTCATATTCAAGCAAATTAGACAAACACATCCCCACAGGCCTCTGCAGGAATACTCTGGGAAACTCTAAAAGACAGATTATTTCATATCTTTTTACAAAAACAAATTGGAAATCAACAAGGTGTCTGAGTTAATCGGCAAAATTACCAGAATAGATCTAGAACATGCCAGGTCTCCAAATGAGGCACTTTATAGGGCAAGACAGGTTTTGCAATCAGAATGTAATCTCTTGACTACTAAAGAAACAGAACAGCTCTTATTTATTATGAACACAGAGAGGAGGCCTCTAAGGCCTGAAATCCACAAGCAGGAAGTCTGCAATTCAATTACAACAATTACCAACAAAAACAAAGATAGAATCATAGACTATAAAAATACAACCCACACATTTAGAGAGTATGATAAATCTTTATATTCTACTCAGTCTAAAGAAGATAAGACACAATTTAATGAGTTATTTGACTCATTACAGATACTACAGCTAAATACTCTTAGTGCTGTGGAACTAGATAAACCTTTGACACAATCAGAATTACCAGACACTTTAAACTCACTTCAACGTGGGAAAGCAGCTGGTTCTGACGGCTACCCAATGGGATTTTACAAAAAAAAATTCAAATATGTTAGGTCCACTAATATTAGCAACACTTCTAGAAGCTAAAGACAACAAAATTCAAACTCAAACTTTTTGACAAGCATTAATTTCCGTCTTTCCAAAGAAAAATAAGGACTTACTACAATGCACATCATAAAGACCAATTTCACTTCTGAATAATGCCGTTAAGGTACTCTCTAAAGTTCCTGCTTCCCATAATATCACAAGACCAAAAAGTATTTGTTTTGTTTTGGTAGAGTAATATTTTACTCTACTTTCCCCTCTACTTTTAATATGTAGCCTTTGTCAGAATGCCTCAAATCTCAGACTTATCACTGTTTATAAGGTATTGTACCATATAACTTCTCCCCACCTTCCCTTCTACATCTATAACCTCAGGCAATTAGGTGTAGTAAAAGAGAAACAGGAGTTAAGTTACACATAAAATAATATATTATTGATAATATTCATAAAAAATAACAATATGCAAAGTACATTTGAATATTGGCAACCATACAACCTGATAAATGGTGATGTGCAGTTTCAGGCGGCACACAGACTTGTTAGTTACTTAAAAATGTCTCTAGTTAAGGCATCATTGGTGGTCAGCTTTCTTTAGAACAGGCCACATGCCTGTCTCAATATGGCTGCCGAGCTGTGCTCTTCATTGTGTTGTCCTTTTCAGTTCATGGTGTGAGATGGTCATTCATCAGTTAATAGAGCGAGAGAGCTGGGTAAAGCAAGCAAATTTATAGGTTTTCTGTCCAACCCCTAGAGCCAATAGGGCGTCATAGTACTTAAAGGCTTCTGATACAAGCCAGTTCCAAACAGCCATACTTCAGACAAATGGGGGAGTAGAACACCTTCACACCTGCACCCCAAACCATATGCTAAGGTAACGCTTGGCAGTTAGGCAGCCTGGCTTTCCTGCGGGGGTTGAGAGAGAGACTATAGCAGAAAAACACTTGCCGAACAGGTCTGAGGTACTTCCCCCAAACCTTGTCGTAAAACTCAAAGAGACCCATTCCTAAAAGGGGGGGGGGGGGGGGGGGGGACACATGAATGCTACTCACTAATGTAACACTAATATTACATTGCTTTGCCTAAGTTAAAAATAAAGACATACAAAATATTAGTATTTAAGGCAGACACTTGGTTTCTAATCTTCAATGTTTGTTTAATATATAATATTGATCCATTAAATCTAATAATTCAGAGATCTTACTATCTTTGGATGCAGAATAACCATTAGACATGGTTGAATGGGACTGCCTGTTCACCACATTGCACAAATTTGAGTTCAGCCCAAACATATGTGCATGGGTCAAATTACTTGATACTACTCCAGGAGCTACAGTTCGTAATAACAACATTATTTTGGACTACTTCAAACTAGAACAGACAGTTCACCCTCCATCTCACATTAGCAGGGAGAATCAACACTGTTAAGATGAATATCCTTTCCAAGTTTCTTTTTCTATTTCAACCATCTCCATAAACGTTAACAAATATCTTTTTAAGAAAGTAGATTCAATTATATCCTCATTTATTTGGAATTCAAAACATCCACACATCCAAAGGGCGATTCTACAATGACCTAATCCCGGAAGGGTCACAACGCTACCTAAATTTCAGTTTTATTATTGGGCAGCAAATATACAGGCCATAAAGACCTGAGGCCTTATGTATACTGTAATTCACACTAAAACATGGAGTATAGACAAAACTGGAAATGTGTGCATTCACAAAAAAATCCAGATGCACTGTGCGTACGCCAATTTCCACACACTTCCCCTTTATAAATCCCAATGAACATAAAATTTTACCCATGTACACGCGTCTGCAGCCCCACCCTGACTCCTCCCAGAAATTTGCATATTTGAATATGAAAATCAATATATATAGAACCTTCCATTCAGTATTTTGTTAAAAGACAATGGGAAAAGCAAATGGAAAAATGAAGAATTTCAGCAAATGCGAAGTGGAGGCAAGGAAAAACTTACTATTTGTTGGCTAAAGCAGTGGTATAAGCAATTAAAGGAGGTTGACTGAGTGATGCAAAATGGCGGAGACACTTAAAAGTTCAGAAAGTTGCACAGTACCTGAAATAAAAAAGAAGTGGTCAGATATCAAAGTTACCATGAAAAAGCGAATTGCAGCCCACAGTCTGTTTATTCTGTTTCAGACAATATTACAAAAACTGACCCCCATGCCGAGGATGCAAATCCAAATGGAAATGGTGCTGCTGTGCCCAGCACATCTTCAGGGTCTGGCTGCAGACACACACCTCTGCCTTGGAAACCTCAGGGCAGCCATCTGGCTGTGTGCTGACAGATGCTGTTCTGGAATCACAAAATGCAATAGTGGATGCTATAAGAGATGTGGCCAATGAACTAAAGAATATAAGGGCTTACTATGTGATATTGACCACAAATTAAATGAATTTGTTAATAAATAATTGTTGCATCTGATTACCTGTTTTTACATTCTTCTAATGACATTCAAACAAAGTTGTAACGCTGTCTGATTTTGCAGATTTTTTGGTGGCTCAGGGTCATTATACCACATCTCTTCAGGTACAGGCAAGCCACAGTTGGGCGCCACATTACACAGCATGCTACATGCTTACACAGTGAAACAGAATGAGGACTATAAAGCAGCAATTTAATAGTGGAAATGTGAAGTGGAAATGCTTTCTATTTACATAAACAAATTCACTTTCTGAAGGTACCTTAACAGTGTAGCTTCGGCACCAAGAGCCATAATGGATAGATTCTTTGCTCTTTACATGGCTCTTTGAGGTGACTCACTATACTTAAAAGGACTTCTTGCCTTTTGCTGCACCAGTTGAAAAAAGAACTTGCGACTGTGCAAAGTTGCCATTTTTATAGGCTCCCCTGCTATAGATGATGTAATGCCAGCTCATTCTTTTGGTGATTCATCTCTGGCTGATGTATTCTGTCCGGCGCCGTTGCAATAGCAATGTGCGTGTAGTTGACTGCTCCGATAACATTAGGAAAACTGGCCTTTGCTGCAAATTGCGCTTTCATATTTGACAGTTGTGGCAGTCGGACGGGGTCCATGCCCGGCGGGGACTCCCCTGCAACTCTATATTCAGGGGGAGCAGCCCTGGACGGTGCAATACCTCCCCCTGGACGCTAGATGGCCGCCCCCCTGGGTTGGAGCGGTGCCTCGGTTTCCCACAGGACTCCATAGGAATTGGAGTTGGGTGCAGCCTTGTTGGGTCCTGCAGGCACTGCCAGGGGGTGCTGCAGCTGGGACTCCTGAGCCCATATGGGCAGCACATTCACCGTACCCGGAAGTGCAGCCGGAACATGGCAGTCAAGCACATGGAGCACTTCCGGGTGAACTATAAAGGGGGTCAGCAGCTACCACTCTGGGAGCCAGAATCAGGTGGAGGAGGACGAAGTTGCCTGGGTGGAGTGGTGGAGGAAGAAAAGAGTGCTTTATTTGTGTGTTTTATTTGGTGTTTGTGCTTGGGACTGTGTACTGCCTGTGGGACACGGGGAAGACGTGCACCCACAGGTGAAGAAAAAATAAATCTTTTTGTTTATTTTACGTATGCCTCCGTGTCCAGTCTGTGTTGGATCGGGTGCCTATATAGCTCTTTTTCACAAAGTTTAATTACAGTGTAAGGAAATCTTATCTATTTGGATGACAAGCAGATAATACTATTTTATACAGCTGGCATGGCATGACTCAG